>NW_022726429.1:783576-788097 GCF_011630105.1 Anneissia japonica
ATTGGTTTATTATTCTTTATGTATATGTAAGATCTCCCAAGTTTTCTCACTTTAACGTTGATGAAGATAGCAGGAGCTATCGAAATATCCGTTTGATTTTGTTATAGCTTAATAAATTTGTGTTCCGCAAGTCAACTTTCAATAATTGTACACCGTTTTTTCATTGCTTTTGCATTTTATTTTACTTGGAGCATACATGCAAACCCACTCTTCAACATATATACATATATATATATTATATATATAAATATATATATATATATATAATATACATATGCATATATACATATATATTATATATATAAATATATATATATATGTGTATATATATCTTTATATATATAATATATATATGTATATATGCATATGTATATTATATATATATATATATTTGTATATATAATATATATATGTATATATGCATATTTATATATAATAGTAATTATGTATGTACAATTTTCAGTGAGATTAATATGCTTTAAATTAATTTTTTATACTTTTATTGTCATTAAACTCATTGTATACAATGATTTCTTTATATATATTATTAGATACATATAATAAAGTACAATATGATATGTAATATGCCAACTAGATTTTTTTAGTCAATGGCTGCCAATAACTGATATATTTTCAGTGGCCAAATTTATTATTATTATATATATATATATATATATGTAAAACTTAAAAGCTGCATCGGCAAACATATATATAAAAATAAAAACTTCAGGAGAGGTGTCTAGTATTGCCAAAATATAATTTATTGAGTACACGAACGTTTTCGGGCATCGCCCTCCATCAGGTATACGTACAGATAAATATGAATACGAGAATAAATAAATAGAATACGGACGTAGTATGCAGCATCATGGGAAAGCTTTCCTATGATGCTGCATCATTCGTGTACTCAATAAATTATATTTTGGCAATACTAGACACCTCTCCTGAAGTTTTTATTTTATATATATATGTATACGTATATGTATATATATATATATATATATATATATATATATATTTCATAGTAAAACATTTGAATTCTGAGAGTACGGATATGATTTATATATATATATATATATATTTCATAGTAAAACATTTGAATTCTGAGAGTATGAATATGATTCTAATGTTCTAATGTAATACATGAGTTACGTAATTTTTAAGATACAATATTTGACCTTGAATGACCTATTAGTGGCAATCTGACCATGTAAACAAATGGTAATGGTATGGTATATACATTGAATGACCTTAAATGACCTTTTATGATCTTAATGACCATTTGACCATGTCACAAGTGTTATAAACCCTTGACCATGAAATATAATTTTAGATATATAGGATTTGCGTGGCAGCAATTTTGAAATTCAATATGGCCGCCAGAATGACCTCGAATGAAATATTGTAGTTCATAGTAAAGATTTTGAATTCTGAGAGTCAGGGTATGGTTCTAATTTAAAATATGACAATTATGTAATTTTTAAGATACCATACAATATTTGACCTTGAATGACCTTAAATGACCTATTTGTGGCAATCTTACCAGGTCAAAAATGGTATGATGGTATTCCTTGACCATATAAAAATAATTTCAGACATTAGAATTATAACTCCAAGTGGTTTAGAAGCAGATATATAGATAAACATAGGTTTTATTAGGCGGCCATTTTGAAATCCAAGGTGGCCACCATAATGACCTCGGATGAGGTGGTTCCTACCAAAAATTGAATGCTATGACCATAAGGAGCATGTAAAAAAATTGGTGCTTTTGTCCGGAACGTCCACATCCATCTGCTAAGCTGCCGGACTACATTGAATGCTAGAACCTCAAATTGGAACATAATAATAAGAAATATGGCATTTGTAACTTAAATGTTGATGAATTTACCCACCATTTTATTTTTAGTTGCCCAGCCCTAAGTAACATACGCATTAATGAATTAGGTCGATATAACAACCAAGAGCTATATAATATTTTCAAAGCAAAGGAAAATATTAAATTTAAATATATTTTGGGTTGTGCGTCCTTAGGCCTATTATTTAACAGAGAATATAAAGTTATATTTTATAGGTTCTGCAAAAGGTATGTTAAACGAGCATGGAATCACGTAATGAAATATTAAATTCAATTAATTAATTATCATTTTTCTTTAACTTTGTTAGTTCTTTTCTGCATCGCTGTATTGTGTCCTTTATTGTTTATATTCAAGAATACAAAACTTATTTTTATTAGGTTAAGTCCTGTGTGTCACACTTTAAATATATTATTTTTGGTAGGCTTTCATAATGTACATAATACAGATGTTTATTTATTTTGAATCTGCTTAATTATATTGTATTTGTATTCTGTTTTGATTTGCTTTTGTGAACTATTATTTTTTATTTGGTGCTACCGTTTCGGAGGTGTAAGTTTCAATAAATATATAAAATAAAATTGGTTGCTCGACACACACCGCTGACCATGGGCGATCTGTAATGCCAGGCTTAAACGAAGACCTCATGCACATTCAGGCACTTCATTGAGTGATGTCACGTGACGCATTTGCCGTACCTTTAGCAAACGGAAGTAGAAATACAGTACCGTATCCTTAGCCACGGGGCACGTGTACCCTGTAAGTCTCAATGGTCTAATGGGTATGATATCGCCTTGATAGTGAGAGATTGCAGGTTCAGACACTTTTTTTTTTTCGATTTTAACATCTTGTTCGTTCCTATTCGAGCACTGTAGTTAGTAATTATTTATTTGTTTATATCATGCGTTTTCGGTGCTCGGAGCACTGAATTTTATTTACTATGATTTCCAAACTGCGACCTATAAGCTTTTCAGGATTAACACAGCTCCGCTCTGTGTAAGCGTCTCCGTGGTCTAATGGGTTTGATGCTCGCCTTGAAAGCAAGAAGTAACAGGTTCGAATCCCGCCAGAGACCTTTATCAGTGGCGTAATAATAATAATAATAATAATAATAATAATAATAATAATAATAATAATAATAATAATAATAATAATAATTCAATGAGACTAATTAAAAATAATTTGCGTTCTTTTATGACAAATGCTCATTTAGATAGCCTCATGACGGTTGGAATACATCGTGATAGGTGAAGCAACCTCGACCATAACAACGTGGTTGACAGATTTCATGCAAATTTTTTTTAAATTTCTTGTTTTACCTGGGTTAACTCAATTGAAAACCATCCTAATGTGCCCAGGACACGATACACAAAACATTAAATCCTCATCTACTTACTTTAATAATAATAGAATAATTCATAAGAAAAATTCATGACAATATTAATAATAATAATAATAATAATAATAATAATAATAATAATAATAATAATAATAATAATAACCATAATAATAATTACATTATTAGGATAAAATACCTGTAAGACTACAATAAAGATGCAAAATAAGTTGTTTTAACTGTCATATAATAATATAATTCATAAGAACAACATTAATAATAATACTACTACTATTATTACTATAATTCATAAGAACAACATTAATACTACTACTACTACTACTACTACTACTACTACTACTACTACTAGTAATAATAATAATAACATTAATAGGATTAAATAAGCCAAAAATTAAGATGCTGAGTAAATTGAGTTAACTGTTATAAACTATGATTTATAACAACAACGTTAATAATATTAATAATAATAATAATAATAATAATAATAATAATATAATAATAATAATAATAATAATTAAATAATAAGATTAAATAAGCCTACAATTAAGATGTTATAATTATAAATTATTTTAACAGTTATCTAATAATTAACTTTACTAACCACTTTTTGTTTTTATAAAATTATTGTATTACACTTTGGAATTTACTCACTGCACACATTAAAAACTGTTCTTCTGTTGCTTTATTTAAAAAAAAAACTTAAAACTTAACCTTTTCCATCATTAACATTTTTTAATGCACCTCGGTTGTTTAATTGACGCTTTATAAATACTATTATTATTATTATTATTATTATTATTATTATTATTATTATTATTATTATTATTATTATTATTATTATTATTATTATTATTATCTCTATTTGGCACACGCCTGCTACTTCCAAATAAAGAAATTGTTTAAATTCCCAGATCTCTACTCAGGTACTTCAGAACACACTACAAATCAAAAAACAAAAGTTTCTACCATACCTTCAAAAATTCCTACAATATTTATTGATTATTAGGAAAATACAGTTACAGATTTATTTATTGAAACAGCTAACTTAAATACGAGAACAAAATTTACACATAGGATAAATTTGGAAGTAGTTGTATACACAATTTGAATAAGCTACAGAAGTTGCGGCGTTTTTTTTTATAGGAAATATTTCTTTTTATACAACTGAAATCAAGGAACGTTGATGAGCTATGCTTAATACGATTATTACAACATGTTTCTATTTGGGCGCTGTTATTATGTATTTATTTTCTTATATAGTGTTTAAGCAGTAAACTTAATTTAAATACTATATAATAATAATTATCATCT
>NW_022726429.1:788181-793990 GCF_011630105.1 Anneissia japonica
GGCATCTATGTGATGGGTGCACGTATGTACCAAATTAGTTTTACGGTAGTGTAGTTTAAAAACATTGGTAAACAGCATGTAGGAATTAAAAGAAAAATGAAACAACATCAAAAACACTGAACAGCGAAAAAAAGTGGATTTAGAGTAAGACAGTGGAATATAATAATGAGATAATTTCTTTTAATCTTAATTATCTTTATTAAATTACGTTTCTAGTATGAAATAAAAATGATTAAGGCTTTTCCAGAAAATTTCGATAAGATGTCAGATGTAAAAAAAAAACCACAAAAAGAAAGAAAGTTTATACAATCGCCTTGCCCCAATATAACTTAGTTATGTAAAAAATAATGTAAATAAACCAGATGAAATTGTTTGAACTTTTAACTTAGACTACTTACGTATACCATTGAGCTGTAGCTCCATGCCTATACAAAGTAAGTCAGTTAAATCATAGAGAAAATAGGCTTGTATTGTAAAATATTCGCTAATGTAAGTACATTAGTACAACCAGGGACCTATCGTTATGGGGATTTTTATACCGTGTCCAATTAGGGTCATATTAGATTAACCCGACTACACTTTCTTATTTGTTTTTGATAATCAGCACCTGCCATTCAGGCAAACTGATCATCATTTACATAATTGGTGACGAAAGGATATTCACAGAATTATGTGTAGGGACCCCGAGGCATCTGTAGATAAAAATACAAGAAAGGATTTTTTTCAAGGAACCTCTATCTCATTGGCGGTCATGACCATCTGATGTACTGGTACTGTGGAAACACATTCAAGCTATGATTAGGAACCACAATTAAAGGACCGATCTTTACATTTACATTTAAATTTACCGGTACATTTACAAATACGACCCTTCCAAGAAGACTAGTTATTTTCCCTCCAACATTTTGTAAGTTGTGTAATATCATCACTATTAATGGTCGACCCACTTTCTAAGCTCGTTCGCCACTTCGAATTTGTGAAACCAAATAAACAATTAATGTCATAATTATTCGTGCTACACCTGTACTGTTTATGTTTAATAGAACGTTTGTTGCTATACACTCTCCATTTAACGTTACCTCTCAAACTCTTCTATTAAAGTGTTAGGAGTGTCATATTAGCAGGTAGGTACCAAATATTTTTATTTTTTATTAAATACCACTACTTTTTAGAACAATTCTAAATTTGAAAAATGCTAATAAAAAGCCTATTCCGATTGCTGACAATTTTGGCAGTAGACTATGATACATAGCATGCTGAAGAAGTCTGTATTACTAGGTGAGGGAAATTTTTCTACGCAGAAGTTTGTTATGGTGTCTGCATAGACAGCAGAAGGTACCGGGTTCAAATCCTGGTTAAGACAACTTAAAGGTAAATATAGTGTTCGAAAAATACAGTGTTGATTTTCATATACACACATATATATATATATATTTATATATACATATGCATATATATGTATATATATGTATATATATATTTATATATATACATATACATACATATTTTTTTATTAGCGTTTTCCAAATTTAGAATTGTTCTAAAAAGTAGTGGTATTTAATAAAAAATATTTGGTACCTACCAGCCAATATGACACTCCTAACATTTTAATGTGAAATGGAGAGCGTATAAACAAAAGTTCTATTAAACATAAACAGTACCGGTGTAGCACGAATAAGTATGACATTATGTAATTGTTTATTTGGTTTCACAAATTCAAAGTGGCGAACGAGCGTTGAGAAGTGGGTCGACCATTAATAGTTATTTTCGTACCACACACATGGTATGGCACTCTTCAGATAAAATTGCATAATATTATATTTATTATATATATATGTATATATAGGAAAAAGAATAACACAGTAACACTAGTATATTATCAGTACTTATAGAGTACTTAGATAACATTAACCATATATTGTTTATAAAAAAAAAACTTACCTGCAATGATAGGAATGTCCGTTGCAAGAATATATGCAACCGGCAACAGTAAACACACAAGTCAAAGTAGAAATTTGAGGGCATATTTAATGAATTTCTGAAACCCATAATTCATAAAAATTCTATTTAAATTTCTATTAATTTGAGTGCTGGTAGATACCTGAAAAATGTAACGTTTTATCTCCACTACACTTCGCCTGTAAGATCTCGCGTCTACTTATACTAAACAAGTCTATAAACAAGTAACTTTTTAATCTGCTACGCTACGTCATATTTAGCTGAACTAAAACCAATCTTAGACGTTTGTCGATGATTTGGTAACAGATTTAATTCTAGATCTCAGCTGGGTCACCCCTACTTCAAATTGGCCCAGGTTTCGTTCTGGTCTTCGCTTTACTGAAACAATATTTATCTAATGATTACTTTTTTTTTTTCATAATCTTAAATTGCTCCGCGGGCCGCAATTGGCCCGCCGGCCCCTATTAAGAACCAGGGATAAGCTTATAGACAAAAATCTATCCCCAGGCACTTTCCCCCATAAAACTGTCTGGAAAGCTCACGCATAGAGGAGCTAAAAATACTCTAGAAAATCTTGAAAAGTTTAAACCTACAGTACTGTATAAGATTTTCTAGCTATACATAATATGAGAGATATCCACCTGTCTTTGGTAAAAAGGAAATGAGGGAACAACCGAAACATTGCAGCATATGTGTTTGTTCAGGCTAATAATGATTTGCCAGTGGTAAGTGTTTAAGGGTATATTTTAATACTGTATTGTTAATGGCATTTAACGTGTAATGTGGTTTTATGTAAATTTCTTGTCTAACTTTTAAATATTGTCAAGTTCGTCAATTGTATGTTTATAATTGAAAACACAAATTAATGAAAATTTAAATATTAATTCTCACAAATGGGTTTGAGAAATCAAAGGCCCTCAATGTACTACTTTGTCGGAGCGTCCGGGGGCTTTTCCCCCAAACCCCCTCTGCATGTCCCATTCTCTGAACCCTAAATTTTAAAATTATTTTATAACCTCTTAATTTAGTAAAACGTTCCTAATCGCTATAGTTACTAGCTATAATATGCATTGCAGATCATTTGCCAGCTCTTCAAGCAGTTGATTTTTAATAACTGTGATACGAAATTTGTTGGAAACTATCAGCTTCAGTGATTGGAGGTGGATCCATTATGAACAATTAAATGTCAATTGATGTTTTGTTGAGAATCTGATTAAAGCAAATAATTTTATAAATGTATACTGATAAAATTACTTGATTACTACCACCACTATAATAGATAAAGGTTTTGATAATAAACATTCTGGACTCACGCTATTACTATAATGGTGAGCAAATATTTGTGTATCAAACAGAGGTGCATAAAAACCAAATGCGCGAGTGATGCATGCTTTATTGTTAGTGTACCGCTGAAATAAAAACAAAATCGACTTGTATCGATATCGCGGTATCTTTATTCAAAATATCAAAATACCAAGACAGCACAGAGCTGAATTGAGATAAAGTGTATAAATCAAAATATGAATAAAAGAGACTTAAAATTACAGAAAAATAGAAAGATTTACAGCACAAATTTCACAGAATTACACACAAAACTAATAATAAACAAGGTTATAAAACATCAATTTGGAAATAAAAAGCTACATAATTAAGGGCGCGCTGCTTATATTGGAAACTACAGTGACATGCGAGAAAAATGTTTTGCAGAATTATTGTTATTTTTATTTTGTTATTATTATTATCATTATTATTATTATTGTCATTATATTATTAAAATTATTATTGTTGATTGTAATATATATAAAAATACAAATCTTAAAAAAAATGATATGTACAAATTTAAAACATTGTTACAGCTTAGGGCCACATTTGGACTTAATGTGGACGTTCCGGACAAAAACACCAATTTTTTTTTGCATGCTCCTTATGGTCATAGCATTCAATTTTTGGTAAGAACCATCTCATCCGAGGTCATTATGGCGCCCATCTTGGATTTCAAATTGGTAGCCTTATAAAACCTATGTTTATCTATATCTCCGCTTCTAAATCACTTTGAATTATAATTCTAATGTCTAAGAGTATGTTTACATGATCGAGGAATACCATCATATCATATTTGACCTGGTCAGATTACCACAAATGGGTCATTTAAGGTCATTCAAGATCAAATATTTTATGGTATCTTTAAAATTACCTAATTGTCAAATTTTACATTAGAATCATACTCAAGGCTCTCAGAATTCAAAATTTTTACTATGAACTACAATATATCATTCGAGGTCATTCTGGCGGCCATCTTGAATTTCAAAATGACTGCCACGCAAAACCTATATTTATCAATATATCGGCTTTTAAAATACTTCCAATAATAATTATGATGTCTAAAATTATAATTTCATGGTCAATGATTTATAGCACTTGTGACATGGTCAGATGGTCATTTAAGGTCATTCAATTTAATTTTTCTGTTAAATACGTAGAATATCTTAATAAGTTATAAGTGGTCGTGTTTTACAGCAAAGTTATACATAAGCTCACAAAATTTAATTTTTGATAGGAACTATTTCATCAGAGGTCATTATGGCAGCCATTTTAGGTCAAGGTCATTTAGCAGCCATATTAAATTTCAAGGTGACCACCATGTAAAACATGTTTTGTTCTTTTAAATATGTTTACTGTACTGCATAGTCAAAGAATAACATCAAAAGTAGTGACATGTATTTGTATTTATTATATTTCGCTATATTGGAGAAAGTCTGATATCAGATATTGTATTTAATGTGAAATGATAAATTGATATCAAAAAGAATGGTATTATATATATATATATATATATATATATATAAAACGTGTTATATACAAATATAACGGACGTAAGACAAAGCAACATATGACGTGAAGCAACACTATAACAGTAAAAAGAACAATAGCCTTAAGGGCGTATGCCAAGCTACAAACAAGCAGTCAAGATAAAAACGCGGGAAAAATATACTATGGTAAAAATCATATATATATATATATATATATAAACAATATATATTAGAAGAAATAATATATAGGCCTATATGAATATAAAAATGAAAACGAAAAGAAAAAATAAATAAAAAGTATATCAATAAATAAAAAATAATAAGAGCTAATCAAATAAAAGCAATAATAATCAAACACATGGTCCAAAATCCAAATCCAAACAAGATGAGAAATTAAATCTTAAAAGCATTGAAAGATACATTAAGTCCGGAGGGAGCAATAGTGCCTAATTTAAAAATCAATTTTTGCTCCAAGTTTTTTCTAATAGTGTCGGATCCTTGACAAAGAGAAACACCAGTGATCTTGATATCTTCTTTACTGTGGTTATGACTAAAATGCGACGCAATAGGTAAACCAGCTTGCCGGAGACGGATGGATCTAAGATGTTCAGTAAAACGATCTGCCATTCTCCATTTGGTTTCGCCGATGTATACAAGATTACATTTAATACACATAAAAGCGTATATGAGATTGATGGAAGTGCAAGAGAAAGTGTCCTTGATAGCATGAGTGCCGGATGGTCCTTTAAGAATATTTGTGGAGTAGATGTGTAAGCAAGTATTACAACGAGGCCTATGGCATGAAACAGTCGATCCATATATATATATATATATATATAGAACTGGAGGTCGCTGGAACAGAATGTTGCTACTCGGAGTTTCACGCTATTGCGATCGTCAGGCAACTGATGAAAGGTGAACGTTGTGTGGTGATGTGACTTGCTTGTGCGGACGTAGTATGAAGTTAGGTTATTGCGGACGTCGGAGTAGCTGTTCGGAGGTAGTGCTTGTTTTCGTGGCGGCATTTCGATACAAGTTCT
>NW_022726429.1:794961-807365 GCF_011630105.1 Anneissia japonica
TATATATATATATATATATGTTTGTTGGGGTGTGTAGGTTTATATGTATGTATATATGTGTAAATGTATATACAGTATGTATGTGTATATATGCATGTGTATATAAGTATATAATAATAATAATAATAATAATAATAATAATAATAATAATAATAATTGAATATGCAATAATGTTTTGTTCACACTATGATTATATTACTTTCATGAAATTTAAATAATATTTTGTATTTAATATATTTAAAATCTCATAATTTAATTAATTTAATTTTTTGACAGGATTTCTTATTGTATACCGTGTTTATTCAAATTAAAAATGATGAAAAAATTATGGGTTACCCCCACAAAAGATTTAAAAAAAAAGTGGTGACATGGTCAGATAATTATGGTCATAAAAAAAGGCATTTAAGATCAATATTGTATGACATCTTAATAATACATCTTCTCGGATTGTTATTAAATAATCAGTGGCAAGATTCTATGAAGTACCTATATTTGCATATAAGTATACAGACTACTTTGCTGTGTAGTAGTATATAAATACAATGCTAGTTAAAAGAATAATAATAATGTTGTAATGTATAAATATGTATCTCGACCACAGGTTTCTGTGGTTGAGTTGGTAAGACCTTCGCACGTTAAGAAAAAAATGCTGAGTCCGAGTCCTGGTGGAGGCAAGGTTTCCTTTTCATTCTGATCAGATTTTCCTCTTCTGTTGCACTTAAATTGTACATTATTAGTTACAAAATGGGTCTATCCCATTGATCCAATAAATTAAATAAGTATATAAATTATTATTGTTTTCTATTATTTGTTATTTTATTATATGTGCCTAAACGTTCAGCCCTCATAGTCAGCTAATTGAAAATCTATTTAAATATTGTTAATCCGTCAAAAAATATATATATTATAATGTCAACTGAATATATATATATATATATATATATATATATATTCAATAGGTAAATGATAGAAGCAATGCTTATTGTTGTTTGTTTATATATA
The DNA here is from genome assembly GCF_011630105.1 of Anneissia japonica. Classification (NCBI taxonomy): domain Eukaryota; kingdom Metazoa; phylum Echinodermata; class Crinoidea; order Comatulida; family Comatulidae; genus Anneissia; species Anneissia japonica. The sequence continues at coordinate 795,964 of NW_022726429.1, forward strand.
GGTTTATATATATGTATATAGCTATATACTTTATTATACGTATATTTAATAATATATATAAAGAAATTACTATATACAGTGAGCTTATAATGACAATAAAAGTATATAAAATTTAATTTAAAACATATTAATCTCACTGAAAATTGTACATACATAATTACTATATATATAATTACATATATATATATATATTAAATATATATATATATATATATATATTTCATAGTAAAACATTTGAATTCTGAGAGTATGGATATGATTTTAATGTTCTGATGTAATACATGAGTTACGTAATTTTTAAGATACCATAAAATATTTGACCTTGAATGACCTATTTGTGGCAATCTGACCAGGGTAAAAATGGTAATGGTATGGTATATACATTGAATGACCTTTTATGATCTTAATGACCATCTGACCATGTCACAAGTGTTATAAATCCTTGACCATGAAATATAATTTTAGATATCATAATTCTCATTAAAGTGGTTTAAAAACCGATATATTGATAAATATAGGATTTGCGTGGCAGCAATTTCGAAATTCAAGATGGCCGCCAGAATGACCTCGAATGAAATATTGTAGTTCATAGTAAGATTTTAAATTCTGAGAGTCAGGGTATGGTTCTAATGTAAAATATGACAATTACGTAATTTTTAAGACACCATATAATATTTGACCTTAAATGACCTTAAATGACCTATTTGTGGTAATCTGACCAGGTCAAAAATGGTATGATAGTATTCCTTGACCATATAAAAATAGCTTCAGACATCAGAATTATAATTCCAAGTTTTTTAGAAGCGGAGCTATAAACATAGGTTTTATTAGGCGACCATTTTGAAATCCAAGATGGCCGCCATAATGACTTCGGATGAGGTGGTTCCTACCAAAAATTGAATGCTATGACCATAAGGAGCATGTAAAAAAAATTGGTGCTTTTGTCCGGAACGTCCACATCCATCTGCTAAGCTGCCGGACTTAACTAGACTGTGTTTCTATTGATTGGTTTTGAACTTTGTACAATAGATGTTTCTTATGTTGTGTTTGGAAACCATGAATTAAATCTACAGGATTTCCTAGCTGTAATAGCGAAATTCTAAGTTATTCCACGGGTTGATAAACTTCTAATCTTAAGGTCTTGACAGACTCTTCGTAAGAAACATAAGCCTCAGATAGAATACAACGACATACACGTTTCTGAATTCCCTCTTAAAGTGAGTCGTCTGTGCCCAAGTAATTAATAGTACGGTAGCTTATTAATTACATTCCGCATTAATCTCCATTAAAATTATAGCAACATTATTATATCGATGCATGCGTTTACAATAATAATGTTAAAATTAACCTGTTAATCATATAAGAATTTAGAACATCAAGGACGAATCTATTAATATTTTTATCTGTATATCGGTATACACGTTTACAAAATCCGATTATCATCAAAACACAGTGTGCAATTTCGTCAACAGCACTAACACCACTCACTAATTGCGTTTAGAAACAATTTTCACTTAAATACGTCGCCTCAATACGAATATATACATATCACATTAGCAATTGTTAATATCAATATTATCAGGAACACCAATATATTGTTATATATAATAATAACAATAGTAGTAGTGATGTATTACTGAGGTAATTACGCCGCTACCTGCAGCCTTAGTATCAGCGCTGGTTCGAGCCGCTCCTCGCCCAAGGAAAACAAATTATACTTAATGCAGTACACTAATGCAATGATAAGTTAATATGAGATTACAAACCCTCGACCTGTTGCACCATATCTATGTATATAGTCGATTCCCTCGATCCGCTGGTTGTTGTATTATATGGGTGTAATATTACCAGCTATACATAGTTATCAGGTGAACTGTAGCCGAGCAGTAAAGATGCACGTATTATGTGAAAATTAAATGTATGTATGGGGGTTCAAATCTCTCTCTTGCTTTTTATTTTTTTCAAAAATTAATTTTGTATTATTGTTATTAACTTTTTATTATTTGTGCATAGAATACTTTTTTCTTATTTTATTATTTCTCACAATTATTATTTTGTATAAAATTAGGACAGCAATTTGTGAGATATACGGCCAGAAAATATTAAAAAAAAAAACATAAAATATGCATATTACTTCTTCAATCCATCCGCCAAACGAGGGCTAACATCCTCAGGTGGCAAGCCCATCAATCGGGCTTGCACGCCTTTCAGACTGCTTCCAGTCGCCGGCCAGAATTTGACGGTCAGCCGTCGATCCGCACTAATTGGCCCGATATAGGCTGATTTGAGCGAACGATCCGCTCGAGGTGGCTCTGTCTGATGCAACCGAAAAATATATAAATAACGTTCAATCATCTGATTAGCACCATATTTACGAATGACCAAGATACATGTACTATTGCCAATGTGTGAGATTTTGAAGTAAATCAGGCCAGTAGTTTTTGAGTTATATAATCGGAAGAACAAACACACCACACACAGACAGACAGACCGACAGACGAAGCTCATTGCAATACCCTCACCCCATTTCGTGGGGCGAGGGTAAAAACAAACGATAGAGAAAACAACTTCCGTATATACAACCGATGAATCCACAACGGAAGAGAACGCAACACCATACACCACTGCGGAACCAACAACAAAACTGCACACAACGATCCATATCAACTACGAAAAAACAAGTAGTAAAAAATTGCTGCAATATGAACAGTAAACAAATATATAATTGTTTTTTTTTTATCAAAAAAATGTTTAAAGCCTACAAATTCTCAATCAAAGTGGCATAAATTTTTTAATACAAAATTTGACTGGGAACTTACCTGGTCATGGAAAGTGAAATCTATCAAAGAAAACAAGCTCAAACAGATAAACTATAAAATATTGCACTGTATTGTTCCTACTAAGAAAAGGTTACATACATGGAAAATTATTGAAAATAATACATGTCCAAAGTGCAATGTTGTTAAAGATGACGCATATTTTTTTTTATTATTGTGCAGAATCACATGACCTGTGGAATTTTATTAATCATTTTAGCCTTATTAATTGTGGTATTGAAGCAAATTTTAAAAATATTGTGCTTGGTATAGGAAACGTTTATGTAGACCATCTGTTTTCATTAGGAACGTTTTGCATTTACAAAGCAAACGTCCTAAAACATCTGAACAAATGGTGTTACACCTCAGTTTTCCAACTTTTTATGATAGAAAAACGTATCCGCAAATATTTTGAATAACTTTTAACTGAACAACTCATTTTAAAAACGTATGGCAAAAAAATTTTTCCAGTATTTTTACATTGCCATATTGCATTATAGATGATTGTGTAACCACAATGTTGCTTATAAAAAACATGTTTTGTCTTTGTGATGAATAAAGGTGGGATGACCCCACAAAAGATAAAACAAAAAAAAAACTACGAAAGAGAGAACCTCTAATGTAGAGACAACAAAAGAAGAATCGACAACGGAATCACCAATGGAAGAGAATACTACAAGCCAAAACACCACTGAGGAACCAACAACAAAACAGGGTTGATATAACAACTAAAGGATCAAGTTTCAAAAGAGAGAAGAATCTGTAATCTACTGTAGAAGAATCGACAACGGAAACAAATGTATATTCTACAACGAATTAAGTTACAACGGAAATAAAGCCAGCGACTATTTCTAGTACTAAACAATCAACAATTGAAGAGAAACCAATTGTTAATGTAACAACTGAATCCACAACGAGAGAGAAGACAGCAGAACAACGAAGCAGAACGCAACAGCTCATATAACTACTGAGGGTAAACTACAAAAGAGACCACATACAAACAATCAACGGATTTACAACGGAAATACAAAACAACTGTAGATTCTACAACTGACTCTTTATCAAAGAAGGATAGGACCATGGGTAACGCTCCTACTAAATATTCAACCATTAAAGAATCAAGTACCCAACAAGGAAGGACAGTCGATACAACACAGAAGGATCAATTACGGAATGGAATCTTTTTACTCTCTATGGAACAACTGAAGAATGGACAGCGGAAATAAAAACAAATATGGATTCTTCAACCGACGAAGTAACAAATGAGTAAAGGCAAAGGTTGAAAGTGCTACTAAACAATCAACAACGGAAAGGAAAACAACTTTTCATATAACAACCGAGGAAATAGAAACCAAGGACAAGACATCAGCATGTTACACCATTCAGGAACCAATAAATGAGCTTAGCAGAAACTTTAGTATAATGACTGAAGTCTCAAATACGAAAGAAAGAACATTTACTGTCGATACAACAACTTAAAATCGACAACAGAAGGAAAGACAAAGACCCCCCGGCTTACCACTGAGAAATCAACATATATGGACAAATAAAAAACCACCTCATTTACTACAACTGAAGAATCAAATACAGCAGAGGAGATTTCAACTGTTGATGAAACAACAGAACAATTGACAACGGAAATAGAGACAACTGTTAATTCTGCAACTGACTTTACAACAGAGAAAAAGACAACGGTCGATGCTAGTACTAATCAATCAAAAACAGAAGAGAAAACAAGTGTTCATATATCAACAGCAGAATCGACAACGGAAGAGAAGACAGCAACCGATCCTAACACTGAGGAATTAACTACCAAACAAACGACAACAGTTGTTACACAAGTAAAAGATTCAACTACGGAAGAGATAATTTCTACTGTCGATGGAACAACTGAAGAACTGACAACGGAAATAGAAAGTACAGATTCTTCATCTGACTTATTAATCACAGATAATAATGACAAATTCAAGAACTGGTTTTTAAATAATGACAACTCTTATAGTATGATTATTCGAACACTCCTGTTTTAAAAGACCAGAAGTGTAAATCTAAGCAATTATGTAATCTCTACCATCAATGGTAAATTTACTTAGCTAACAAAGCCCATCCACTTTGCTCAGCCTTGTATCGTTAATGCGCAGTATCCAATTTTAATAGTAATTTTTGTATTTTGATTATTTATAAATATTCATCTCTTTTTATGTAAATTCTAATGTGTTTTCTATCTCATATATTTTTACGTTTACATTTACAATTTATCTACTCATTTTAATTACTCAAAATCCAATTAATAGTGTCAATAAATAAACAGTTTCGTATTGCATTATTTCCATAATCACAAGTTATCAATTGTTTGAATTACTAAGGGCCCTTTTTTAAACGATTAAAGAAGATTTCTGTTTTTGTTGATGATATGCCTTTAACAATCTTTACACCATTGATCTTTGCACTAATGCTTTATACACACATGTGTATATAAGCTTCAATGGCCTAATTGGTTAAGGTGTCTCCATAGACAGCAGAAAGTCCCTGTGTTCTTATATTATTTTTAACGTTTGAAATGTATTTATATAATATATTTATAGCATTACAGCAAGACGGTTTAGAGTTTATCTCTACCATATCACGATTTATATATATACTGTCTCTTATACACATCTTTCCAATTAGTGTGACAAATTTTTTCTGAGACTTACCTAATATTTTTAAGTAACATGCTGAGGCCTAGCCTATTATGTGGCAGCGGTACTCAATGAGGTGGTTAGGGTGGTACTCTTACACATGTAAAGTGTATTATTGTAGGGCTTACATTATACTTGTAATGTCTATAGAATAAAATGCATTCAGCTATGAATTATGCATCAAATATTTAAAACAGATGACTATGTCCTGAAACAAAATTAATCTCTCATGATTTGAACCATTTTTGTCCAGAGTAAGATTAAACGTTTAGCTTCCTGTTTTTGGTGATTAATTTGGTTTGCATCTAAATGAAATATAGGTCCATGGTCATACAGTACCGGTATTTTTTTTTTTTTTTTTTTTTTTTTTTTTTTTTTGTTAAGTAATGGAGTTCTAGTAACATAGGCTGAAGTGATGGAGGGGAAAAGAGTGGGGCTCTAACACAAGAATTGATAAGTAGTGATATCTTGAAGAAAGTTAATAGGTACTTTGACAATTTTTTACCAGACATTTTCAAATTACATTAATCGACATAGGCCAGCTATAGCCTATTTCAAAATAGTGATGACTTGCGAAAGGTCCACTAATTAATCTCAGATAAGATAGCATAATACATACTCCAAGTATCGAAATGCACGCCATCGTGTCGTGATTCAATATTTCGACATTAATTATGTCATCATCAGGAATGATGACTTGTGTGTGATTGAAAACTAGACTTTGTCATTGCTAAAAGATAAGAATTGATCAGTAGGATTTCCTGAATATGGTAAGATCACTTAACAAACAAAACTCCTTCACTTAGCAAAGGTATGGCGGTACTCCACCCTTTGCTAAGCTTAGTATCGTTTTACGCAATATTCATGTTGTTACTAACTTTTGCATTTAGATTATTTCTATTATTGATCTATTTTTAATGTTTTACCTTCTCTACTTTTAAATTTATATCTTTGGCCAATTTTGAGCTACTCCACATTCACTTCAGTTCTTTAACTGCAACTTGTTGTTTCATGTAAACGTTCGATGTATTTAATAAAGATACAGAAATATAAGTTCCCTCTGTGTCTACTGCCGAGTAAAATGATTGTACTATTTGCAAATTGTTATTGCTAAATTATCAGGGGCGGATCCAGGATTTGAGAGGGTGCGTTTCAAAATGTTTCCAGAAAAACCCAAAATGAAAGGAGGTTGGGGTCCTCCCCCGGGAAAATTCTAATTACTAGATGGCCGAAAATGGGCTTTCCCAACTTTTGAGGAGTCTTTTAATGACCTTTCAGTTCTTCAAAATTCAATGTTCTTTACTCTCTCTTGAAAAAGGTCAGGTAATTTTTTCTCATTCTTTAGGCTTTACATTAACTAAAAAAAAAATTTAAAAAAAATCAGAGACATAGGCAATATATTATTATATTCCAAAAATATTGAGTAGTTAAATATCTATAGTTTTTCTTCCATGTATCGATAAACAGATATACCTGAAGAACGCACTTGCCTACATAAATTATTACGACGTTCAACCAAAAACAGTGTGAAAAATTTATTTAATTGAAGACTAGTTGGGCTGAGCCTATAGTTTGTCTGATCTGCCAACATATGCCTAGGTGAGGTTAGCATGCCTCTTGTAAGCCAAGATCCAGTAGTATTTTGTTACGTTTCTTTACAGAGGGGGGTTCGTCCGAACCCCCGTACCCCCCAGGATCCGCCACTGATTATGATAGTATCAATAAACACAACAAGAGTTCCGTATTGTTTGATTTGCTAGGGTAGTTTTTTCAAACAATTAAATTCGTTTATAGTTTATGGCCTCCTTTACGATCATTGTTTCTTTATTCGAGAACTGTTTTTACCGTTATTTAGGCTATTTATAATAGGTAGTTTTCGATGCACGACGTTAACCCTAACGTTAATGGATGCTTCAGTTATGGACTTGTTCGTCGACAGTAAGCCTAAATTTTACGTTAAGCTTCCTGTTTGTGGTGTCATATTCTTATGGTCATAGTATTGGTAATTTTTATCCTAAAGGTTCTATGGCAAGATAGTCTGCTATTGGTTAGAAAAGGGAGATGCTCTGCACAAGTATAGATAATTATAAATAATTCTGCTCCATCGTACCTAAATAGCCACTTTGCTAAAGTATGTGACCAGCACAGTCATGGTACATGTCAAAGCGATTTAAACTTTATCCCACCGAAAGCATCTAAAGCTATTGATGGCACATTTTATGCTACCGTCATCCATGAATGGAACAAACTTCCAAGCAAAATAAAGAGCTCCGCCAGCCTTTCATCATTTCGAAAAATGGTAAAAGACTACTTATCGAATAAGAGAGAGTCATAACGAAAGAAGTCATGTCATAAAACCTTGTCTATTATACTTTATTACTATTTTTCAGGACCCCAACGGAAATATACCTATGTAATTGGTTTCCTTTGGCTATCCTGGTCGATATCAACTTCTTGTTTTTTCATCTGCTCCTTTTTAATTTTTTTTTTCTCAAAATTGAACTTCAATTATGGTACCGGTTTTTTTTTAGTACAATTTCATTAATGGTACCACAGTACTCTGTACAATTTTTTAAACCGCTTTTTTGACCTTTTCAATATTTTTTATTTGTTCCGATAAATCTCAATACTGATGTTTTTATTAACTGTTACCGTAACTTGTTTTTTACCGTTCTTAAATCATCATCTCGTTTCTGTGTAATTTAAAATTTTTAACACTTTTATCTTTAAATTTTTAACCCCTTTTTTCGATTTTTAAAATATTTCTTAAAGAAATTTTACATATTTAAAAAAAATTGAATTACTGTTTTAACTGGTTTTATAAGTGGTTTTATTTGTTTTTTACTTGTACATGTTGATATTGACCAAATATATGAATGAATGAATGAAAGTAGTTATATCTGGAAGAATATTTGTAGCTTTGACAATTTTTTTTACCAGCCATTTTTGCGATTACATAGAATGCTACTATCAACATAGATCAGCTATAGCATATAACTTAATTGACTTGCCAGGACTTTGTCATAGCTGACAGATAAGAATTAATCAATTGGTTGGCTGAATGGAAAATAAGTAAACTATTATTTGTTTACACTAATGATTTTTTTTTTATTATACCAATCTTTGATTTATTAATGTATTATACTTACATCAATCGACATATTTCTATTGCTACTAAAACATTGCTTGTGCAATGTAGCTACGCGTATTTGTTTTACCTAAGGATTGGTTTACTACCGTATATTTTTCTTGCTTTATGATATTGATTCAGCCATAGCCTACAAAATAAGTTTGGATACTGTGCCATAATAGTATAAACAATATTACCATGCTATATCGTTATACGAACGGGCTCTTGAAAAATATTTCTAGACCTTAAGTACACACATGCTTGTAATTCGTAGGATTTTGCCTGAGCACACTATACAATTTGTTCTATCTTCACAATGGAAGAGAAACACACACTGTCCTACGTCATACTGATTGTTCTAGTTGCCTGTCTTTCTATTTTAGCTGGACATTTGACAGTAGTTGAAGGTAAGGACATTCATGGATTTAATATCGGATTAAGTTCGGCCTAAGTAGGCCTGTTATATTTATAGAGTTGAATATAATGTGCATAGGCTATATACAGTATGATACATACATCATGATTTTTGACATTAGTGACTTTTTTACAATTGTGGTTATTTTTACATTTGTTGTTGCCATGTTATGATATTTGCGGATATTTTGACATTTGTTGGTCAATGTTTTTGTGGGCTCTACAGTAAACTTTCGATGATACAGTAGAACATTGCATGACTTAACGAATGAATGTCTTCATGCTATGGAGCGTGGTGAAATGACTGGTACTGTTTTCATTGATCTCTGTAAAGCACATTTAGTCTGGCAGCTTAGCAGATGGATGTGGACGTTCAGGACAAAAGCACCAATTTTTTTTACGTGCTCCTTATGGTCATAGCATTCAATTTGTGGTAGGAACCACCTCATCCGAGGTCATTATGGCGGCCATATTGGATTTCAAAATAGTAGCCTTATAAAACCTATGTTTATCTATATATCTGCTTCTAAATCACTCTGAATTATAATTCTAATGTCTAAGAGTATGTTTATATGATCGAGGAATACCATCATATCATTTTTGACCTGATCAGATTTCCACAAATGGGTCATTTAAGGTCATTCAAGGTCAAATATTGTATGGTATATTAAAAATTACATAATTGTCATATTTTACATTAGAACCATACCCAGACTCTCAGAGTTCAAAATATTTACTATGAACTACAATATTTCATTCGAGGTCATATTCTGGCGGCCATATTGAATTTCAAAATTGCTGCCACGCAAATCCTATATTTATCAATATATCGGTTTTTTAAACCATTTTAATGAGAATTAGGCCTATGATACCTAAAAATTATATTTCATGGTCAAGGATTTATAACACTTGTGACATGGTCAGATGGTCATTAATGTCATAAAAGGTCATTTAAGGACATTCAATGTATATACCATACCTTACCATTACCATTTTTACCTGGTCAGATTGCCGCAAACAGGTCATTCAAGGTCATTCTAGGTCAAATATTATATAGTATCTTAAAAATTACCGTACGTAACTCATGTTTTACATTAGAACATTAGAATCATATCTATACTCTCAGAATTAAAATGTTTTACTATGAAATGTATATATATATATTTAATATATATATGTATATTATGCATATGTATATATATATAGTATGTACACTTTTCAGTGAGATTAATATGCTTTAAATAAATTTTTATATACTTTTATTGTCATTAAACTTACTGTATACAATAATTTCTTTATATATGTTATTAGATATACATATAATAAGGTATATCCCTATATACATGTATATATACTCCTATATATAAACAAATAACAATAAGCATTGCTTCTATAATTTACCTATTGACAATGTTTATATATATATATATATATATATACATATATATATATATATATATATTAAGTTGACATTATAATATATATTTTTTTTATGACGGATTAACAATATTTAAATTAATTTTCAATTAGCTGACTACTAGTTGAGGGCTGAACGTCTACAGGACATTATATTTAGACGCATTTATAATATAAACCCATTTTGTAAATAATAATGTACAATTTAAATGCAACAGAAGAGGAAAATCTGATCAGAATGAAAAGAAAACCTTGCCTCCACCAGGACTCGAACTCAGCACCTTTTTCTTAACGTGCGAAGGTCTTACCAACTCAACCACAGAGACTTGTGGTTGAGATACATATTTATATATTACAACATTATTATTATTCTCTCTTTTAACTAGTATTTTATTTATATACTACTACACAGCAAAGTATTTATATATAGCATAGTCTGTATACTTATATACATATATAAGGCATTTCATAGAATCTTGCCACTGTTCTGATAATTTAATAACAATCTGAGAAAATGTATTATTAAGATGTCATACAATATTGATCTTAAATGACCTATTTATGACCATAATTATCTGACCATGTCACCACTTTTTTTTTATCTTTTGTGGGGGTAACCCACAATTTTTTCATCGTTTATAATTTAAATAAACACATACTGTACCACGGTATACAATAAGAAATCCAGTCAAAAAATTATGAGATTTTGAATATAATAAATACAAAATATTAAGTAATGTCATCATAGTGTGAGCAAAACATTATTGCATATTCAATTATATATATATATATATATTTATATATATATATACTTATATACACATGCATATATACACATATATACTGTATATACATATACACATATATACATATATATATATATATACACCTACACACCCAACAAACACACAATACACACACACACATACACACACACATATATAT
>NW_022726429.1:807491-807858 GCF_011630105.1 Anneissia japonica
ATTGTAAGACTGAGCATGTGCAGAGTAAATTCGGTAGTTGAAAGGCAGCGGTAGACTGTGATCATTAAGTAATTAACAAAGGATTAAATGACAATGAATGATAAACTTTATAATGGTCGTAAATTGCACTAGAGTTTGGTTGGGTAATTGTCCTATGATACAAAGTTTTTTTAAGAGATATTTCTTAGCATGTCTTCAAGCTGTGATAAGTTCGTTTCTCCTGTTTAAGGTAGCCATGGAGGACTTGCATATTATAAAGTACTTTTCCCATGAGCACAAGTTGCATCTTTTAGATGATGAGTTGAATGCCTTGGCTTGCTTGAGAATTTTCCATTTAATAGTGTAGTCTATGTTATTGTCTTTTAAT
>NW_022726429.1:807886-810198 GCF_011630105.1 Anneissia japonica
TGTTGCATTTCTTTGTTGGGTTTCTGAATGAAGCAGTGTGGTTGTTGTACCGGGTTTTAAACGCGTTTTCCGTGAGTCCTACATAAGTCTGGTGTGTTTTGTTGTTAGCTGCGACTGTGGCTTGGTAGACAACACTTTTATTTAGGCAACGGCCAGACATGGTGCAATCATTAGGTATTTTGCAGTTGCAACTTTTGGTCTTAAGCTGCTCGATTTTCAGTGATAAGGTTGTTTTATTGTGTCCGTCGATGTTTTGTTTGAGGTTCCCCATACAACTGTAGCTAATTTTTATGGTATTGCGGTTGAATATTTTGTGCAATGTATGATTTGGTGGGAATTCATCATCTAGCGTTTTTAGAAATGTTTTACCGATGTTGGTAGCGACATTCTTGCTAAATGGCAGGTTATACCAAATTATGTTTCTGGTACGATGTTTCCTGGTGTTGGCGGCGTCCTTTGTTTGTTGCGCTGTGGAGAACTTTAGCTGATGGCTGTATCCATTTTTGTCGAGGGCCTGTTGGTATAGTGGTGCTGCTTTATTGAATGACTCTTCATCGAATGATATTTCAGATAGACGTTTGTTGATGCTCTCTGGGATGTTCTTGAGGGGTGGGTGGGTGGTTTGATTTGTTATGTACGTATAGAGGTGTATTATTCGATTTCGTGTAGGGCATGTAATTTCCACTCTCCAGGTTTAGCGTTATGTCCAGAAAGTTCACAATTTTTTTTGTTGGCTTTGATTGTGAATTTTAGACCGTGTTTGTTGAAGATGGCACATAGATCTTTCTTTGTATTCTCTATCTGACGAGGCGTTGCGTTTATGATTCCGAGGCCATCGTCTCTGTATAAGCCGAAAGTATTGCCGTGTTTTCCTGTAATCTGATGTAGAAGGAAAGATCCAACTAACTCGCATGTTTCAGCCCCATCGTAACTGCCCATTGTGACGTCGAATAGATTGGATGATGCTTTCTTGACCCACGGTTCTCCTGAGCAGATGCAAACATGATTTCTTTGCGTGAAGTATTATTTGTCGTTCTTCGGCAGTTATTTTGTCATATCCCGATGCGAAGTTTAATGCATCGTTTAGCAGATCGATGGAGATAGACGGGTAGAAGTCAACCACGTCGAAAGCGATAAAAGAACAGAGGCTTTTATTCCTAATGCGGTTGAACCATTCCAAAACAGCATTGGTGTTTTTCCATTGGTTTAGTTCCACGTTACTAATGATTTTTCTGTTGATTCTATCCAATATCTGCTTGCTGATTTTACCAATCTCAGATTTAGATGGGTTTATGAGTCGGCAAGTTGGGTTGTTAGCGAAGTTGGCTTTATGGTCCTTTAATGTAATGAATGCTTCAGTTTTGCTGTAGATGGATTCTGCAGTCTAGACCTAGAACTTTAGCAATGGTTTTTGCCTCCAGTTCAATTGAATTACATATAACAGGGCTCACCTTATGACTTTGTGATGTTCTTACTAACAACCCAAATTGCTGACTCATAAACCCATCTAAATCTGAGATTGGTAAAATCAGCAAGCAGATATTGGATAGAATCAACAGAAAAATCATTAGTAACGTGGAACTAAACCAATGGAAAAACACCAATGCTGTTTTGGAATGGTTCAACCGCATTAGGAATAAAAGCCTCTATTCTTTTATCGCTTTCGGCGTGGTTGACTTCTACCCGTCTATCTCCATCGATCTGCTAAACGATGCATTAAACTTCGCATCGGGATATGACAAAATAACTGCCGAAGAACGACAAATAATACTTCACGCAAAGAAATCATGTTTGCATCACTCAGGAGAACCGTGGGTCAAGAAAGCATCATCCAATCTATTCGACGTCACAATGGGCAGTTACGATGGGGCTGAAACATGCGAGTTAGTTGGATCTTTTCCTTCTACATCAGATTACGGGAAAAACACGGCAATACTTTCGGCTTATATACCGAGACGATGGCCTCAGATTCATAAACGCAACGCCTCGTCAGATAGAGAATACAAAGAAAGATCTATGTGCCATCTTCAACAAACACGGTCTAAAAATCACAATCGAAGCCAACAAAAAAAATTGTGAACTTTCTGGACATAACGCTAAACCTGGAGAGTGGAAAATACATACCTTACACGAAACCGAATAATACACCTCTATACGTACATAACAAATCAAACCACCCACCCGGAATCCTCAAGAACATCCCAGAGAGCATCAACAAACGCCTATCTGAAATATCATTCGATGAAGAGTCATTCAATAAAGCAGCACCACTATACCAACAGGCCCTCGACAAAAGTGGATACAGTCATCAG
>NW_022726429.1:811403-814930 GCF_011630105.1 Anneissia japonica
CGTCCAGTCGGTCCCTGGTTGTTTCAGCCCGACTCGTTTCATCCCTGTCTCTTATACACATCTAGATGTGTATAAGAGACAGGCGGTACACTGTGATCATTAAGTAATTAACAAAGGATTAAATGACAATGAATGATAAACTTTATAATGGTCGTAAATTGCACTAGAGTTTGGTTGGGTGATTGTCCTATGATACAAAGTTTTTTTAAGAGATATTTCTTAGCATGTCTACAAGCTGTGATAAGTTCGTTTCTGCTGTTTAAGGTAGCCATGGAGGACTTGCATATTATAAAGTACTTTTCCATAAGCACAAGTTGCATCTTTTAGATGATGAATTGAATGCCTTGGCTTGCTTGAGAATTTTCCATTTAATAGTGTAGTCTATGTTATTGTCTTTTAATTCCTATATATATATTTGCTTAACTCGGTGTTGCATTTCTTTGTTGGGTTTCTGAATGAAGCAGTGTGGTTGTTGTACCGGGTTTTAAACGCGTTTTCCGTGAGTCCTACATAAGTCTGGTCTGTTTTGTTGTTAGCTGCGACTGCTTCATTCAGAAACCCAACAAAGAAATGCAACACCGAGTTAAGCAAATATGGTGTACGGTAAGAATGGCCCCGGAAAAAATGGCCCCAGAAAAAATGGCCCTGGAAAAAATGGCCCCGGAAAAAATGGCCCCGGTAAAAATGGCTCCATATGACATGTAGGTAAAAATGGCCCCAATAATCAAATTCTCTATTAAAACTGATTTTCTTGAGTCAATATATGCATTTTTGTATTTTAAATAATTTAGTTTTTAAAAGGAATCTAACATCAAACAAATTGCCATTTACATTTTACTTTTTGCAAGAATTAATATTCAATGATAAAATAATCAAAGATAAATAAAAAGCCATGAATTTCACTTTTTATTTTTTTTTCCATTTAAATGTTAAAAAATAGCAACAACAAAATCAATAAATCAACATAAATCATGCATTTATTAATACTAAAATAATTTACTTGAGGCCGATTTCACGGTAGAGGAATCACAATTTTCCAGAAATTCAATCTGTGTATTGTTAAACCCCACAAACAGTGGGTTAGTATGAACATAACATTATTATTATTTTTTTTTAAGAAAAAGAGAGTTCTACAATCATAATTATATGGTTTAGATGGGGTTTGCAGTGTGTTTAGAGGTTTGTGTTGTATTTTCAAGTATTTTTTCATAGCAATCTAAATTTTAACCAAAAAAAAAATAGTTACGAATGTATTTAATTTTCTTATTGATATACCAAGTCAGTCAATCACAATTGAATTGTTTGATTTTCTACAGTGTGTTTTGGGAGGTTTGTGGGATTTACCACTTAATCCTACTATAATCACCCTACTCTCACAATCACACGCCATTTTAATTCTTAGCATAATTGCCATACATAACTATATATAATTCTAAGCCAGTAGTAGGCACTTGGATTTAGTTAGTGATGAGTAAAAACCAAGTATGCAACTAAATTAATTGCTTAAATAAATGTATTCCTAATGATTCAGTTTACTAAAAGCAATACTTCTTTGAATAAACTCTAAGCAGACAATTTATTGCTAAGTTTACGAGAAAGTAAGCCCTCCCTTTTCCCATACATGAACTTGTGATTCAAACACACAATTGATCCACATGCTTTAACTACTGTTTATTTGCATTGTTTATAACATGTAAAGTTAATTCATTTGATATTTAACAAAAGTGAAGTTTGTGGTTATCTATGAATTGCATATTTTGGTAGTTGAAGTCACTGTATACTGTATGTAATTCCTCTAATTTGTTAGTGAAATAACGTTTTTAAAATTTTTATTTCTACTAACAAAAAATGTTATTCAATGGCCATTGTTTTTCGATTATTGGCATCTGCTGTAAATGTTAAAAAACAAATGCTTTTAAAGAAATTTTTTAAAAAATCACATATTGATCTCGGTTCAAAGGAAAAAATAAAACTTATTTCTAAATTTACAATTTTCACCTATAAACCTCTTAATTTCACAAAAAAGTGGGTTCTTTTCCAAACAAATACATCCTGCCTAATATTGTGCGTTTAGATTAGATCTTTTGATTTAACTTTGGAAATTGAGATCATTTTAGATACTATTTCTGTATAAACTAATTTTGTTTTCATATTACTGTAAACCTAATGGGTTTTGATAAATTTACTCTGCACTACGGAATTTCCAATAAAAAAAAAAGAAAATTAATTAAAAAAACCATAGATTAAAAATAAGTAAGGCGTAAAATATTTTTAATCTATGTTAAAGCATAACTATTTTTACATAATGAAATTTAGTAAATCAAATTATTATTTGTGGCTTTTATTTATTAAATCAATTAAGAACATAATCTCAAAACAAAATTTAATGACAAGAAAGATCGTCGTTTCGGGTCCATCATGGAACCATTCTCAAGATCAAGTAAATTGAAAAAACTATAAACAAAAATACCAAGCAGTGACAGGAAGTAAATAATTAATTTACATATCAATAGGGCCTACTGTGTGTGGAGCCACAGTGGAGTTAAGCAATAATTAGCCCTTCTTAGCAGATTAACTAGATAAACAGTTTGGCTTTGACTGAATCAGTTTGTTTGTTAAGTGTAGGTTTCAGTTCTTTGATCCAAAGCATTTCTTTAATTAAGTAATCAAACTTGGATTTGCACTTAGATAAAACCTTGAAATAATTAACAGTTTCAGTAGCACTAATATAATGATCTTTTAAATGTTGTCCTATGTTACCTTTACTGTGCATAATCATTTCTTATTTAAAATAAAATTATTTAATCAATTAGTAACTTATTAATGATTTTCTTTAAAAAGATGCTACCCAAGGGGAGACTTTTTTTATACCTTGTTTGACGAACTCGCTGACTATTGTACATTTTACTGTACTGTATATATGTATTCCTACTAAAAAGTTTCTAATACTAATTTAACAGCATCTTTTTTAACGCATGCAATGTTACTATTTTTTAAAAGTTGCTTTGTAAGTTACAGTATTGTAACAAAAACTAATTCATTTTAGTTCTCAAATATGCATATTCTTTATGTTGATTTATTAATTAAATTTTTGCTACAGGGTATTTTACAGCATTTATTTATTTATTTATTATTAATTTTTTTTTTATTGAATTTTATAATTGAGGGCCATTTTTTATTTCTTGATTCAATTCTTGCTTATACACTATTTAAATATTTGAAGATTAAAAAAAAATATATCATTTCTATTATCAAATTTTTCATTGGGGCCATTTTTACCTACCTGTCATATGGGGCCATTTTTACCAGGGCCATTTTTTCCAGGGCCATTTTTTCCGGGGCCATTTTTTCCGGGGCCATTCTTACCTACATTCAGCAAATATATATGGGAATTAAAAGACAATAACATAGACTACACTATTAAATGGAAAATTCTCAAGCAAGCCAAGGCATTCAACTCATCATCTAAAAGATGCAACTTGTGCTCATGGGAAAAGTACTTTATAATATGCAAGTCCCCCATGGCT
>NW_022726429.1:815069-822910 GCF_011630105.1 Anneissia japonica
TCAATTTATCATTTCACATTAAATACAATTTCTGATATCAGACTTTTTCAATATATAATGGAATATAATAAATACAAATACATGTCACTACTTTTGATGTTATTCTTTGACTATGCAGTACAGTAAACATATTTAAAGGAACAAAACGTGTTTTTGAAATTTAATATGGCTGCTAAATGACCTTGACCTAAAATGGCTGTCCTAATGACCTCTGATGAAAAAGTTCATATAAAAAATTGAATTTTGTGAGACTATGTATGATTTTGCATTAAAACACGACCACTTACAAACTCTTAAGATATTCTACATATTTAACAGAGAAATGAAATTGAATGACCATCTGACCATGTCACAATTACTATAAATCCTTGACCATGAAAATATATTTTTAAACATCATAATTCTTATTGGAAGTTTTTTAAAAGCCGATATATTAATAAATATAGGTTTTGCGTGGCAGCCATTTTGAAATTTAAGATGGCCGCCAGAATGACCTCGAATGACATATTGTAGTTCATAGTAAAAATTTTGAAATCTGAGAGCCTGGGTATGATTCTAATGTAAAATTTGACAATTACGTAATTTTAAAGATACCATACAATATTTGGTTCTTGAATGACCTTGAATGACCTTAAATGACCCATTTGTGGAAATCTGACCAGTTCAAAAATGATATGATGGTATTCCTCGATCATATAAACATACTCTTAGACATTAGAATTATAATTCAAAGTGATTTAGAAGCAGATATATAAATAAACATAGGTATTGTAAGGCTACATTTTGAAATCCAAGATGGCCGCCATAATGACTTCGGATGAGGTGGTTCCTACCAAAAATTGAATGCTATGACCATATGGAGCATGTAAAAGGAAAATTGGTGCGTCCACATTAAGTCCAAATATGGCCCTAAGCTGCCGTACTAATTTGACTCTGTAAACCATTCAATTCTCCTAGATAAACTTAGGCATATGCATATGTCTGCTTCTGTCATTATGTGGTTTACATCTTACATAAGCGATCGAAGTCAATCTGTTAATATTGGTGGGAAATTATCAAAACCTTTGGCATTAAACACTGGCGTACCACAAGGATCGATTTTGGGACCACTGTTATTTATTATTTATTCCAGTGATCTGTCACCTTGGTATCCATCTAAACTGTAAACTATTTATGTATGCTGATGACTCAACGTTAACCTGTTGCTCCTCCAGTGTTAAGGATATTGAAAATAATTTAAATGTCGCACTGGACATAGTTAACGATTGGGCCATTAGAAACAAACTTACAATTAACTCAAACAAGACTAAATCCATGCTCGTTGGATCCAAAAAGAAAATTTCCAATGTAGACTTCAATGTAACCATTGTCCATACTGTAATTGTTAGAACGAAATCATGTAAGTGTCTTGGTGTCATCATTGACGAAACTTTGAGTTGGACACCACATTTTGAATTCGTCAAGAAAACTGTTTCATCCAAACTGGGTATGTTAAGTAGAATAGGTAATTGTGTCCCCAAAGAAGCCTGAACACTCTGTTTGTAAGCTTAGTTAGGCCATCTTTAGACTATTGCTGCACTGTATGGGCAGGTCGTTACATATCCCACAATGCCTTACTTTATAACAGATGTATAAAAAGAGCTGCTAGGATAGTTTTAAAATGTAATTTTCTTACCCCATCTGCAGATATGTTTGCACAACTCAGTTGGCTTTCGTTTTCCGAAAGGGTTACGTATAAAAAAGCTATACTTGTTTATAAATGCATTAACCGATTAACACCTTTATACATGACAAACCTTTTCACACCATATTTGCAAGCTCGTGAAACAAGACAGTCAACTATTATGAAATTGAAGGTTCCTTTTTTCGAAAAGCGAAAGTTATTCCACGAGTTTTAAGGTGACCGGGGCGAATATATGGAATGACTTAGATATAGATTTGAGAACTGCGACTTCTCTAAACATATTTAAATACAAATTGTACAAAGCACTAATTAAGAAAATATAATGGTTACGACCATGTGCTTTAAATGCAGGGCCCCAATGGAAATCAGTGTTTTAACTGTTTAGGCTACCCTGGGTAAATAAATAAATAAATAAACCCCTCCTTTGGGACACCCCTATTAAGGGGACACTTTTCCGTGAAACGAGGGTAAATATATCTTTTAACACTAAGGCCGACCCCTATTAAGGGGACACCCCTATAAAGGGGACTGGGACACTTTCTAAGTGTGCCAAATGGTCAAATTTTAACCCCTATTAAGGGGACACTTAAATTTTGTTTTATCATTGTAGCACAACTACAGCAGTCTCAAAGAAAGAAAAATTCATTGAACTTCATATTTTAACGGCTTTTGAGCAATAAACCAGAATTTTCCACTGAATCCTTAGAATAAACGTCGGTAGGCCTACTGAATATTGTGTTGCTATCATATAAGCCAATCTTGTCAATTTTGATCCTTTAACCATGGGGATTTCGTTTCCTTTGTTTTTGGTGTACATTCATATAGGATTCTAATACATACCATAATTCTAAGTCGTTACTCTATTCATGCTACATTCATCCAATAGAAAGTTCAATATTTTAATTAAAAAAAAGAATAGGCCTATTTGGTCATTAACATTGCATCATATATAATAATCTAGAAAAACCATTCCATATTTCTTTACTATTCTGCCATTATCATTTTAAACAGTCAATAAAACAGAAGTACATGAACATTTTACAACTTTAAGATATTATTGTTGTCTTACTAGAACAATGCCTACACCCTGCCTACTTTATCACACGAAACGCCCTACTGGAGCTGTCCATTTTCTGGAACAAAAATAAAGAGAAGTTACTTTTTAACAATTTCTAAGTTTACATAATGAGATTGAATCATATAACAACATTTACTGGAAACCAAACAAGCTTATAATATGTTTCTTGCTGAATGATAAAACAAATTTTCTGATGTTTTAAAGGCCTCACCACGTAATTATGATTATGGCTTTTAAAAAATAAATAATAGTTTAAACTTGTGTTTTCTTGCAGACGGTAATTAGTTTTTTTTCACCAATTATTGTACCAATAATATTAATAATAACAATAATGGTTGACTTATAGAGGGCATATCTATAATGCGCCTAACATAAATATAAATAAATGTACAAATGTAATACCAATACCAATACATTGATACTGTGAACACTGCCCAGGCCTAATTGAATTGCTTTACAATAATTTCAGTATTTAGAATTTCTAAAATCAGTCTTGGAAATCAATTGTAAACATTGCTCATCGAATATATGGGTTCCGGACCGTTGCCACCCGGCCTTTTGCCACCCGGCATTTTGCCACCCTACCCGTTGCCACCCGGCCCGTTGCCACCCGGCCTTTTGCCACTAGGCCCGTTGCCACCCGGCCTTTTGTCACCCTATCCTGTTGCCACCCAGGCGTTTTTCCACCCGGCCTTTTGCCACCCTGCCCGTTGCCACGCTAGGCCCGTTGCCACCCAGGCCCGTTGCCACCCGGCCTTTTGCCACCTTTGGGAATGTCGAATATTTATATTATTTTGGTGGTTTTTTTTTACACAGATTTGTACTGATATGCCTACTGTAGCAGATTTTTTTCTTTATTAAATTTACTTTCCATTTTAATATTTAATTATTAGTTTACTGTATTTTATTAAACAAATTTTTATTAAACAATCGTCCATGCGCCTTCTTACCACCATTAGAAAATTGCAGAAACATTGTTATAAATCCGCGTAAAGTGAGAAATACTGCAGTGTCTAGTTTATTTTTATATTTTATTTTTAATTATATTCTTATTCTAAAATAGAAAGAAATAGCTTGTGCCTTTACAATTAAAAGCAACACATTTTTTGATTTTTGTTATTTATATAGTATAACCACAAGCCTATATTATGTGTGTATAATTAACTTTATGGAATTTATTTGGTATTTCTCTCTTTAAGCGGACAATGTATTACAAGCATATATATTTTCTCATGAGAAATAACCGTCAATGATAAACTTTGGATAAGGCCCTTCTCGTTAGCGGTAAACTACAAAGGATATAAATTGCGCTCAGTAACATTAACGGTCTGAGCAAACTAATCCTCCTAATTGTTTATACTGTGACTATTTCTTTTGTTTAGATTATAGGGTCTTCAAAGCCTAATTTGCGTGGCATTCAATTGGTCAGTTGGACATTTCCCCCACCCATGTTTTTTCTATTGGTATACCATTGAATCTACATTTGGCTTAATATCTTAAAAACAACAAATTGTGAGAGGTATATTATGTATGGGCATAGGCCCATTTCTTCTAGCGGTAGCAGCATTAACATATTAACATATAATAGCTTATCATCGCTATTTTCATCATTGTCACTATATTTATGTTTATTATTTCCACGCTCAAAGGCAAGTCAATTAAATCAAATACAAAAAAAAAGAAAAAAAAATCTGTTCAATTTATAACACTACAAGAATTTTAATTCATGATGATGATGTTCTGCCTTCACAAAAAATGTAAAAAATCATACACACATACACACTAACTAAAAACAGTACATACTTAGAAAACATTATATATATATATAGAGGTGGCAACGGACCGGGTGGCAAAAGGCCGGGTGGCAAAGGGCCTATGGTGGTAACGGGCCTAGGTGGCAAAAGGCCGGGTGGCATAGGGCCTATGGTGGTAACGGGCCTAGGTGGCAAAAGGCCGGGTGGAAAAGGGCCGGGTGGCAACGGCCATAGGGTGACAAAAGGTCGGGTGGTAACGGGCCGGGTGGCTAAAGGGGTGTACGGTAAGAATGGCCCCGGAAAAAATTGGCCCAGGAAAATATGGCCCTGGAAAAAATGGCACCGGTAAAAATGGCCCCAAATGAAAGGTAGGTACAAATGGCCCCAATAATAAAATTCTGTATTTTTAACCTGATTTTTTAAAAATCATTATATGCATTTTTTTAAACTGAAATAATTTAATTTTTAAAAGGAATCTAACATCAAATAAATTTCCATTTACATTTTACTTTTTACAGATATATATATTCAATGATAAAATATTCAAAGATAAAAAAAAAAGCCATGAATAACACTTTTTATTTTTTTTCCCCATTTTAATGTTAAAAAATAGCAACAACATAATCAATAAATCAACATAAATCATGCATTTATTAATACTAAAATAATTTGTGGCCAATTTCAAGGAAGCGGAATCACAATTTTCCAGAAATTCAATCCGGGTATTGGTAAACCCCACAAACAATGAGTTTATATGAACATCAAATTATTATTATTATTTTTTTTATATATAGAAAAAGAGAGTTTCAACTCGTAATTAAAGGGTTTGGATGGGGTTCGCAATGTGTTTGGAGGATTGTGGTGTATTTGCAAGTATTTTTTCACAAAAAAAAAAAATCACATAGACGAGTGATACGGAACTCGTGGCTGGAACGGCTTCGTCGCCTCTGCAAATTTGCGAATTCCTGCGTTTTCCTTCACCTAAACAGCTTTTTCGTCTATCTTCATCCGTCTTCGATGTTTGTTCTTTAATCACGGTTTGTTTCGTTTTCAACATTTTATACATTTGATGAATTTTGAACCCGGTCTGACCCTACCCGACATTCATTGCAGGTATTGTGCTTGTTGTTTTGAACGGTCTGTACCTGGTAGATTACGTAAACATTCCTACTACTACACGGCGAAGCTACGTCAACACAATGACACTACCTATACCAATGGCGCCAGTAGCTTGTAGTGTTGCTTTATTTATCAAATATATTATACCTCACCTTAGTCAAATCTGGAACTCTCATAATAACAGTCTTAATGGTAGATTAAGGCCATTACACCATGCTTTGGCTAATGATGAAATCTCACCCCAAGATGCCGGAATTTGTTTCACAACAATACTTGACGAATTTCTTAGGGCCAATCCTGAATTTATTGCTGAAGAGAAAAGTAGGCCTTGTAGCAATCATGCTAATCGCTATATTCGTCGCAAACCAAAAACCCTAATTGAGGCACGCAAACTAAAGAATAAATTAAGGAAACAAGCTTTTAGAAAAGATGCAGTACAAGAAAAGAAAATCGAGTTTTTTTTAAGCTCTTAGTGCCTACGACTATCTAAATAAAATCAACAGGAATAATGAAAAAAAACGTAGTACAAAACACGAAGAAAAACTTTATCATTCAAATTTTTGGAGATATAGCAAACAATTACTTAACGACTCACTATATGCAACAAAGAACTTTCCTATATTTACAAAAGAAACGGCAGACTTATTCTTTAATCAGAAGTATGGAACACCTAGCACCATCAACATAGATGAGTTAAAATGGATTCCAAAGTTACGTATTCCGCCATCTGAGATGACTCCTTTCAATATCGACAACATTCGTCCCCGTGATATTAGGAATGTTTTGAAGCGTAAGAGTGCAAATTCTGCTCCTGGACCTGATGGCATCCATTACGGAATTTTGAAGAAACTCACATGTACCCATTCTTTTTTAGCTACATTATACAATAAGATTTTGGCCTCTGGAGTCCCAGTATCGTCATGGACAGACAGCAACATTATTCTTCTTCACAAGTCAGGAAACACAGATACGCCTTCTAATTTCAGAATGATCGCGCTCTCTTCCTCTACAAGTAAAATATTTCATCTCATACTGGCCAATCGCATCGAAGAATTTGTAACTAAGAGCTCTCTTGTTAATACCGAAATACAGAAGGCTTTTTTGAAAGGTGTAAATGGATGTGTAGAATATAATCAAGTTTTGCATGAAATAATTCACCATTCTAAATTTAAATCACGTACTGCTCATATTACCTTCTTCGACCTTGAAGACGCTTTCGGCTGTGTTCCCCATTCTTTAATTGAATTCACTCTAGAGAGGTGTAATATTGATCCAAATATTAAGACCTATATTACTAACCTCTACTCCTGCTTAAGTAGTAAGGTTACTACCAAGCATTGATCATCTAATGAATTTAGATTCAGGAAAGGTATCTTTCAAGGAGACCCTTTATCTCCCATCATATTTATTCTTTGCTTTGAACCAATCTTGCAATTCTTAGAACAGGAGCTTTCCCACGGTTATAATTTAGAAGGGACCAAGATTATATCCACGTCATTTGCAGATGATTTCTGCCTTATTACTGGCAATAAAGAAAACACATCAAAAACTTATTTCCAAAATTATCACACTAATCAAATCAATAGGTTTAAAGCTTAACCCTAAAAAATGTCGATCCCTCTCCATTGTCCGTGGGAGAGCTTCTAAAATTAACTACACTCTGGGCGCTGATATTATTCCAACAATTGAGAATGATTCACACAAATTTTTGGGCTCTATTATCACCTTTAATAACACAGATCTGGATGTCTTTCAGTACCTATATACGTTAATCGAGAAAAACATTAATAAGATAGACAATTCTTTAATCAGATCCGAGTTCAAGATCAGAGTTTACTCGCAATATTTTCTTCCCAGTTTAAAATATCATATTACAGTCAATGACATTTGTGCTTCTCATCTAGTTAAGATCGACGCTCTCTGTAACAGACACTGTCTTAATACTCGTCTTGAGCGTGAGATTAACTGGACAAGGAAAAAATCAAATGCCACTGACTGTGAATCTAGACTGAAAGACATCCAGAACTCTGACCCCAACCTTAATCTTAATCAGATAAACAATATCGCAAAAAAGAACCTTAGAGAGGAAATACAAAATTTTTGGGACCTCCATGTTAGGGGGCTCCTGGTCCAGGGAAGGTTCTTTGAACTGTTTTCCCTTCAAGCCACATGTCATCATTGGAAAAGTATTATTTTTAATTTGCCA
>NW_022726429.1:823034-829360 GCF_011630105.1 Anneissia japonica
CTCTTAATCACGTTCTTAATTTTTGTCAAAGGTCCCTGGACCAGGGGCGCCTTACATGGAGGCACAATAACATCCTCAATCATATTGTTAAGACTCTTAAGAAAGGTTTTTGTAACGCTACTTGTATCCCTGAAGTCCTATCCGACCTCGGAGCCAGTACCCAGCATTTTCACTATACTACCATTCCCCCTGAATGCTTACCAACTAACTTAATATCAGATTTTTGCATTTATTGGAAAAACATAAAGAAGCTCCTCATTTTTTAACTTACCGTCCCTTTCGAAACTGGCATCGATGCCGCCCACTCCAGAAAATGTAACAAATATGCACAACTAATTTCTGATATTATAGATGCTGGCTTCGAGGTTGAACTCGTCTGTTTCGAAGTAGGCTCCAGAGGATACATTTCCCCTGATAATATTAAACGTTTAAAGAAAATCCACAAATTGTGCAATAATTCAATTTTATTTAAACAACTTCGAGACGATATCTCCAAAATTGCAATTGTTTCCTCTTTTACTATATACTATGCCAAAGATCAACCCTCTTGGGTTAATCCGCCTCTTTTTGAACTGACAATTTAATTTAATGCAGTCTCCCTTAATTTGATGATAGGCCGGCCTCTATTTTTATACTTTTATATATATTGGTATATTTTGTGTCTTAATGTTTTTGTATGTCAACTCATTTAACCTTGCGTGCTCCCAGTTTTGGGACACTGTTCTGGGCTCTTTATTTGTTTCCTGTATTGTTTTTATGCAATAAAGTGATTTTATATATATTATAAATATTTAATTTTCTTATTGATGTACCAAGTGAGTCAATCACAATTGAATTGTTTGGTTTTCTACAGTGTGTTTTAGGAGGTTTTTGGGATTTAGCAATACCATCATACCATAATTACTTTACCCTCACAATTACACGCCATTTTAATTCTTAGCATAATTGCCATATTTACATAACTATGTATATAATATAGTATCTCAGTGTACATTATTTAGTATAGCTTTAGGCACTTAAATTTACTTGGCGGGGAGTAGAAACCAAGTATGCAATTAAATAAGTTGCTTAAATAAATGTATTCCTAATTATTCAGTTTACTTTTAAAACAGTAATTGATTAACAAATACTTCTTTGAAGTAACTCTAAGCAGAACATTTGTTGAAGTAAAGTAAGCCTCCCTTTTCCCAAACATGAACTTGTCATTCAAACACACAATTGATCCACATCCTTTAACTACTGTTTATTTGCACTGTTTATAACATGTAAAGTTATTTCATTTGATACGGTACTTAACAAAAGTGAATTTTGTGGTTATCTATGAGTTGCATATTTTGGTAGTTGAAGTACCGTATGTATGTCATTCCTCTACTTTGTTAGTGGAATAACGTTTTTAAAACTTATTTCAACTATCAAAAAATATTCAATGGCCGTTGTTTTCAGATAATCTCTCAGTACATTATTTGCATCTGTTGTGTAACTGTATTTGTTATTGTTTCAATTCTTGCATTACAGTATTTAAATATTTGAAGATTTTAAAACAAAATATCATTTCCATTACTGAATTTATTCATTGCGGCCATTTTTACCTACTTGTCATTTGGGGCCATTTTTAATGGGGCTATTTTTACCGGGGCCATTTTTCCCGGGGTCATTTTTCCCGGGGCCATTCTTACCTACATTCTTAAAGGCCGGGGGGCAAATGGCCTAAGGTGGCAAAAGGTCGGGTGGCAACGGGCCGGGTGGCAAAAGGCCGGGTGGCAACGGGCCTAGACCCCGAATATATTATTAATTTAGTATGATTCATTGCTTACGCCGAAGTGATTGAAACGTGCTGACTGGTGACCTGGCTTTACTCTAACCTCAAAATAACTCTTGCTCTCTTAAAGCACTACAACTACTAAGTATTTAACTGTTTGTCCGATGAACAATTACTGGTTTGAGTATAAAATGTTATAAGTATACTATAGCTTGAATAATAAAGATGTATTTTCTAATATCAGAAAACACTTTATAATCTATTGTTACATATTGAACAATTTTATCATTTTTATGACAGAAAGACGTCACTTGATTTGTGAAAATATTTGTTATCTTAATCTTCGTATCCACGGTAAATTGTTATTGAGTCATGCTATTAGTATAAACAATCTCGTAATTGTGTTTCTTTTATTTTCTTGGAACAATTCCTGTTTTGCTTTTCATTGTTTTTCTTTAGGCCAAAAAGAGAATTATTGTGTTGCTTTTAAATGGAAAATATCGAGATCGTCGGTCGGTCGATCGCATAATTTTTTTAAAAATAATACCTGAATACCTGAAATAGGATAGCCCTGAAACTGCAGTCTAAAACGCCTTTTCCACGAATCGGTAGACATCTTGAAGTGATGACAAACAACCCATGGTGCGTAACCAACAGAAATAAGATCTTTGAGGATAAATTCGCGTCCTCATGTCATCTAAAAATTCATAACTCTATAAAGGAGGGACTCATATCACATTAATTTTTTCTGTTCTCAAATGTAGTATTCTACACCACTATATGATAAAAAAAATTGTTGATCTCTGAAATCGGTTTCTGGACAAAACGGCAAAAAACCAAAACGGCAATGAACAAAGCGGCAATAAACCAAAACGGCAATGATAAGTATCAACACGGCAACAGACCAAAACGGCAATCAACTACCAAAACGCGGCAATAGGCATAAAAACGGCGAAGGAGCGAAAATCAAATGCCAAGACTGAAGCGCAACTTTATTATTATTATTATTATTATTATTATCATTATCATTATCATTATCATTATCATTATTCTTCTTCTTCTTCTTCTTCTTCTTCTTCTTCTTCTTTATGGTTTTTTACTTTCATGGCATAAATTGTTTAGCCTCATTTTCACCGTATTTATTGTTGTACACTTTCATGTTTATAATTGGTTTTATGTAGTGCCACATTGGAATTAAGTTTTACTTCTTAAAGAAAACTTTCATAGACCATCCTCGCATCATCTTTTATTGTAATATTTTTTTGTCCTACCTTGTGCGAATTTCTGTTTTGTACCTCGGCTTAGGCTCTAGGCATAGGCCTAGTAGATAGCCATTTTGCCAATTACCATACAGTAGGCCCTATGTCATTCTGGAAGTGTTCCGTAATTGGTTTGTTGCCGTTTTGGTCCATTGCCGTTCTGGTCTAAAGGTGTTGCCGTTTCAGTCATTGGCGTTTTGACTTATTGCCGTTTTGGTTTTTTGCCGTTTTGACCTGTTACCCTGAAATCAAGATGGAAAAAGAAAAGCCTATCTAAATAGTGTATCAAAAGGCCTATGCT
This sequence comes from Anneissia japonica, assembly GCF_011630105.1. NCBI lineage: Eukaryota > Metazoa > Echinodermata > Crinoidea > Comatulida > Comatulidae > Anneissia > Anneissia japonica. Next base: position 826,354 of record NW_022726429.1, read on the forward strand.
ACAGTACAGCTAAAGTAGTACTCTGCTAGGCTACTGTTTTAGTTACCATATGAGATTTTCCTGTGATATAAACATGATTTATTATACTGTACATCTTTCTAAAACATAACTTGTACTTTATATTATAAGACAAATCTGTATATTATTAATTTTAACAGTAATACAAAAGTACTAAGCTACTGTACTGAAACGCATAAGCCTATTTTAATACCGGTACACTATATTATACACTATTTATAGGCTCTTCTTTTTCATCTTGATTTCAGAGGTCAAAAATATTTTTCAATTTCTTTTTCAATCATATAGTGGTGAAGGAAAGTCTTTTGAGAACATTTTCCAGAAAAGTTAATGTGATAAGACCATCGGTTATGGAGTTATGAATTTTTAGATAACATGAGGTCAAGAATTTAGCGTCAAAGCTTATCTTATTTCTGTTGGTTACGCACCACTGACTTGGGTTGTTTGTCATCACTACTTCAAGATGTCTACCGATTCATGGAAAAGGCGTAGGCCTATTAGAAGGATGGCAAGCTTGCCAAACAAAAAATATTCAAAATAATGACGGAATAAATACTAACCAAGTGTATATTGAAATAAATTTAACAAAAATAAACCAGTTTTTAAGAAAGATTTATTTGGCTTCGAAACGTAAAATAGTTTGTGTAGTGTATATCACGCACGGGCAGGTCGAGCAAAACCGTACTGTGGCTAATAATACCGACCACTCACAATTTTTGATATACCCAATGACTGGGTCGAAATTACCCAAGATTGAGTAAAAATTGCCGAAAATTACCCAAGCTTCCTGAAAATGCATTAAAATTTGAAAAAAATCCCGGTGTTTTTCGCATGTATAGTTTCCCTTTTAATTCAATTTATAAACCATTATTGTAATTGTTTGTGTTAATTACTAAAATTAATATTCATGAGGTGATAATACGGATAGAAAAGTACGCTCTCAGTCGGCCAGTGTTATCAGTAGATCAGTGATCAAGTTTTATTATGTAATGCATTAATTTAGGTAAGATCAATGGCAACGCAAATCACAAACAAACAATTCTGAACCAATGTTTATAGATATTTACAGTCAAAATGTGCACTTTGTTGAGTTTTGCTTACTTAAATGGACTGGAATATACTTTGTTACTTCTTAATTCTTCCTCTATGACAAAAATATCTAATTTTCTTAGTAAAAATAAAATACCCAAGGATTTGGACGGAATACCCAAGAGTCTTGAATGAATGTCCAAACAAGCGCGCGCCCTATATGTAATACAATTAATGTAAACTTCGAGAAAAACAAGAGAAAAATACAGTATTTCGTTTACAGTTGGCCGAAAACTATGATGGAGCCGAAAATGTCTAGGTATGTACAGGTTTTAAAGCGATGGCTAGACCTAAACCTGTTTTTATTTATTGTCCAATATACCGTAAGGTAGTGAATATGACTTTTGATTCAAGCAACCACTGTTTTACAGTTGTAAAGAATAGGTAGGCCTAGGGTCTATAGATAGGCCTAGGCCCTAAATCTGGTCGCGGCTTGATAGCTCAGCGCGATAGATCCGATGTTGTGTGCATATAGGCCTAGGCCTATGGCTATGTCGTCGCGCTCGGTTCTCAAAATTATGGCTTCTATTTTATCGATTTTACGCGTGCATCTATGGCCGATTTTGATAAAAAATGTCTGTTTTAGATTTGATATTCTAAATGTTAATTTCGGAAGTGGTATTTCTCGAATTTGTACTTCATTGAACAAAATAAAAAAAAGAAAGAAAATGCCAACCCGATTTTTTGAATTTCGGTTGGTCGCGGAGGGCAACACATCATATTTTTTACGCAGTGGCAAAGATAATAAAAAGCAGAATATAGAGCAACTTCCCAATAAAGTGGTACATCCGTTCGAAAGGCATTGTGGGTACACGGAGAGCAATTTTACCCCATCCGCGCAACGGTGCTATATAGGCCTAGTAGTAATAAAGGCGCCGCTCTCGTTCATTTGTTTCCTGTAGTTTCTCCGCTTAGTAAATATTCAAATTTTACCCCATTCGTGGGAGGGCGGATGTTCCATCAATTTTAATGCGAATACGCGGAACAGCTCATTCATCTTCTGCTATTTAAGTTCTTTGGCTGTGGCTATTTTTTCATGACGGGTCATGAAAATAGCCCCCAATGATATTCTTCTTAACTCACCGTAACGCCACTAAATTATTTAAGTGGTGCTGAGGGCTGGCGGGCCGTTTCCGAACCTTTAATAGCCCCCTTGTCTTCTGGTATCTTCTTTTAAACTGTGTGGTACTTTCAGCTTCCACGACGTGGGCAGGAGGAGCATTCCATTCGTTTACCACCCTTTGGAAAAATAGTACTTCCTGTTATGTCTCTCATTCACTCACTGAGACAAATGAACAACAAAACCACATCTAAGTAATCCAAACCGGTTGTCCTTATTATCCACCATATTCAGCAACCATCACAACCAACTCGAACTTTCTCTGCTCTTACAATAATAGAGGGCGATATACAACTTTGAGTACACTACATCCCTCCTTTTTTCAGATTACTCTATCCAACAATAGCTTACCAAACGATTCAAAAATTAAATGAAAACCGTTAAACCTTTTACAAGCATGTACTGCAAGTCTTTGAAACAAACTGTAAATAGTCTACCAAACCAATATGCATTAATATTGCAAATTATGTTATTACAATAAACCTTATTCGAAAAAGTGATTGCTGTTTTTTTTTACCGTTATCTACTTCACAATGTTATAATGATAGTTAACATAATTACCATATATTGTATACTATATCTGTGTGTATGAATTTTTTTTTAACCAACATAACAACATCATAATTCACTTCGACTACTCTTGAACAACATCTTTACAAACTATTATAACACAAAATTTGTAATCACTACTACTACTCTCGTCATCTTTACAAATCGAGTCTATCCTGTTTCTTCCTAATACGCAGAGGATACCTCCTTTGCGGTTCTGGATTTTGGGTT
>NW_022726429.1:829617-831454 GCF_011630105.1 Anneissia japonica
TGTCTAACATCGCTGTGACGTGCGTTACGTTTCACGTCCGTATACTGCCTTGATTTCCACTTCATCAACTGATCTCTATCTTTAACCTCCTCGTCTACAATCACTCTATCTAATTCTGGTAATTTGGTCCTTTAGCTACCCATTAGCAATTCAGCAGGTGTCTTGCCTGTTGAAGGATGAGGAGTTGTTCTATACAAAGCTAAATATCGTGTAAGCTCTCGTTTCCAATCTTTCTTAATGGCATGCGCTATCTTAAGTCGCTTCAAGATTGATTTATTCTGACCTTCAACCTCCCCATTTTGCTTGTGCCCATTTCGGTGTCACCTTCTGGTGCTTAATTCCATTTACCTCTACAAAGTCTCTAAACTCTCCTGATATGAATTGTGGGCCATTGTCACAGACAATGACTTGCGGTAAGCCATGTCGCGCAAACATAACTTCTATCAGCTGTTGTACTTCTCATAATGTCTATTTCATAGAACCTAATGTAATAATCAACAACGACGAGAATGTAATCCCCTGTTGGTAATGGTCCCAGAAAATCTACTCCTACCATCCGGAAGCTTGGTACTCATTAAAGGTTCCGGTGGTTCCGCTTGTCCTACCAACTTGCAGCCCGGACATTTCTTTACAAACTCTTCAACGTCCTTGTCCATTTTTGGCCACTACTTTTGTTCTGAGTCTCTGTTTCATGTTAACGATTCCAGGGTGTCCCTCATGGCCAATCTCCATTATAGTCCACCTCAGACTCTTTGGTACAACAATTCTTGTCCCCTTCATTACTAGTTTTCCTACTACACACAACTCTTGTGCTACGTGCCGATATTCTGGACACTTGTTTCCTTCCCATCTCCAAGTTGCAACACACTCATACAGATCATACATCTTCTCATCATTTGCACACGCTTCTCCGATCTCATCCATTGTCATAGCTTTGGGAATTGCTTTGACTGACAGAAAGTTGACATACTCGTCCGTATCGTCGCATGGCAGTTCATCATTCTTTTGCTGTATTAAACGTGACAAAGAATCAGCTATGTTCTTGTTTCCCGGTCTATAGTTTACCCTGAAATTGTATGGTTGCAACCGCAACACCCATCTTTCGATTCTTGCACTAGGTCTGAATTTTGACGAGTAAATTACTTCCAATGGCTTATGGTCTGTGACCAGCTCAAATTCCCTTCCAAAAAGGTACATATTAAATTTCTCCACTGCCCATACCTGACCTAACGCTTCCTTTTCGGTTTGTGAGTACCTTCTCTCTGTCTCCGAAAGGCTTTTACTAGCATAACATATAGGTCTCCAGTCACCTTCCTGGAGCTGAAGGAGCACCGCCCCAAGCCCGACTGGACTTGCATCAGCTACTACCCTTAACTTATCAGAATGATTAAAATATGCTAGTGTGTCTTCTACCAACACATTTCGTAGGGCATTAAATTCATCTTGTTGTTCCTTTTCCCATTTAAATGGAACATCCTTTTTCGTCAACCGCCTAAGTGGTTCAGATTTGGTAGCCAAGTCGGAAATGTACCTAGCACTAAAGTTTACCAACCCTAGAAAACTTCTCACTTCTCTGCTATCTTTTGGTTCTCTGGCTTCTCTTAATGCCCTTACCCTGGCCTCTGTTGGGCCAATCCCCTTTTGTGACAACAGATGCCCCATGAATTCTATTTCACTGCATGTAAACATGCATTTTTCTCGGTTTAGATTTAGCCCTCTGCTCCTTAGGGTTTCCAACACCTTTCTCAGCCTTAAGTCATGCTCTTGTGTACTACGGCCATAAACTACAATATCATCAGCGATATTTTGACAACCCTCACAGTTCGCGAGTACTTGT
>NW_022726429.1:831528-837634 GCF_011630105.1 Anneissia japonica
CCCTTGAGATACCCGGTTTCAATTCCAACTGATGAAATCCTTTGTTCAGATCCAACTTGGTAAATACCTTGTTCCCATTTAATTCACTGATTACTTCATCTACCGTTGGAATAGGATGTCTTACTCTACCAATCTCTTTGTTTGCACACCTCATATCCACACACAGACGGATATCCCCATTTGGCTTTGGGACAATAACCACTGGACTCACACAAGTGGTGGGACCCTCTACACGTTCTATTATATCCATCTCTTCTAACTCCTTAAGTTTTGCCTCTAGTTTTGGCCTTAAACTATACGGTATTCTTCTACAAGGCTGAGCAATTAGCTTTGCATCTCTCTTTACATGTAACTTAGCCTGGTAGTCTGTCAATTTTAACACTTTACCACTAAATACCTCTCTGTATTCATCTTCAATGGAATTTACTGGCAGCGAAATTCTTAGAACCTGCAACTCTATTGAGGTTTTCCTGCCCAATAATGGTCTACCCTGTGCTTCTGCAACTAGAAATGGCACATTATCTACCTTACGACTACCGACGTCCAAAACATTTCTTTTACACCGACAGCATTTTGTGTACCATATGGTTTCAAACTCTTATTGACTACTTCACTTTTGCAGTCTAACCCCTTTCTCTTTAGTTGTTCCCATAATTGCCTATCAATTATGTTACACGGGGACTCAGAATCTATTAAAACAATCACTAAATGGCCACCAATATTTGCCTTATATACTGGCTCATCATCAGATGTAAAATTTACTGCAATTGTAAATATTTCATGATCATCAGACGTATCAATATCATCAACATTAAATACTATATCACATTTCTTTCTCCCTGGCTGTTTGCCTTTATGTTGATAAGTCACCCGTTTCCCCCTTTTCCCTCTGTTCTTACAAACAACTGAAAAATGTCCAACTTCACCACATGTTCTACACTTTGCTCCTCTTGCTGGGCAAACTTTATCTTTTGCAAAGTGTCCCTGTCTTCCACATTTCCAGCATGTACTTCTTGGAGGTTCCTGATGATTACCAGTAGGCTTCACCATCAATCTATTCACATTTAAGCTCTGTGTCATCTCAGCTGACTGAAGCATCACTAGTTCGTACGAACTTGCTATAACCATGGCTTTCTGAAGGGTAAGTTCATTCCCTTTTTCCAGTAATAACTTTTTAAGCCGTGGAGCAGTACAGCCCCGAATCAACTGGTCCCTCACATGGGTGCTGGTATCTGCACCAAAATTACAATAGGTAGCCTGCCTATTTAGCTTGGCGACAAAAGAGGCTACGGTTTCGCCAGTCTCTTGCACCATTTTCCTAAACTTGTGACGTTCATATGGTTCGTTAGTTTTGGGGGTGAAATATTTATCCAGTTTCCTAATAGCCTTATCGTATGCGTTCAATTGCTGCTGGTCCTCAACTTCCCCTTCGTCAGGCAAAGATAAATATATCTGTTGGAGTCTTACTCCAACGGCATGCAACAGTACAGCTTCTTTTTGTGAGTTATTGACAATGCCCTTGGCAGCTATCAAATAGCCTATCGCCGTTTTAAACTTACGCCACTGCGTAGGCAGAGTGGTGGGCTCCGCATCTAAATCTAACCTTGGCAAATCTTCACTAAACGTAGTAGAAACAGCCATATTTCTTCTGTTCTATACACCGACGTTTATCTATATATATCCAGGTTTATCCTCGTCGCCAATGTTATGTCTCTCATTCACTCACTGAGACAAATGAACAACAAAACCACATCTAAGTAATCCAAACCGGTTGTCCTTATTATCCACCATATTCAGCAACCATCACAACCAACTCGAACTTTCGCTGCTCTTACAATAATAGAGGGCGATATACAACTTTGAGTACACTACACTTCCTACAATTTAGTCGAGCATAAGGCTTTTTTAACTGCCAACCATGACCTCTAGTAATGGAATCAATTGCCAAAATCGAAAAACAGATCCCTATCAACATCCTCTTTTCCATTTAATATTTTATATGTCTCAGTTAAGTCCCCCCTGATTCTTCTTATTTCTAAAGTAGTTAAATTAAAGGCTATGAGACGTTCTTCATAATTTACATTTTTCATACATTTAGGAAATTTAGTTGCCCGTCTTTGGACCTTTTCTAATAAATTTATATCTTTCCTTAATTGCGGTGACCAAGCCTGGATTGAAAATTCATGGTGTGGACGAACTAATCCGATATACAAACTAATGTTTGCAACTGACTTATATTCAAAGGACTTTTTTATACTGCCAAGTACCCGATTTTCAGTTTTGACAGCAGCAACACACTGTTTGCTGGGTTTCAAAGATTTATCAATAATAGCACCTAGGTCTTTTTCCTATTCAACTTCTTCAAGAACAATGTCTTCTAACTCATAATTAAAATTAGGATTATTATGACCTAAGTGCATTACTTTGCACTTGGATACATTAAAAAGCATCAACCAGTCCTGACACCAAGTAGACAAATTATGTAAGAATTGGCTTGCAACTTGCATCATTTTCAGACAAGACAGTTCGAAACAATTTAGTGTCATCTGCAAATTTCAAAACAAGTGAATCAACAACGGTATCAATGTCATTAACAAATATAAGGAAGAGCACAAGACCCAAAACTGAGCCCTGGGATACACCACTGGTAACTGATGCCCAGGGTGACTTCCTATCATTAATCACAACTCGTAACCGATGTGATAACCAATTTTGTAACCAGAAACCCAAATTACCAACAATACCATGATCAAAAACCTTGTTAATCAATCTTACATGCGGCACTTTATCAAAGGCCTTCTGAAAATCCAAGTAAATGGCATCAACTGGAAGGCCCTGATCAATATAATTTGTAACCTTTTAAAAAAAAATTAATAGATTTGTCAAATATGATCTCCCACGCCTAAAACCGTGCTGAGTTGTTCTCAGCAATTTATTGGAATCTAAATGGGTAACCATAGCATCCCTAATTAAAGGATTCCATGACCTTACAAAGATGAGAGGTTAGGCTAACTGGTCGATAATTAGCAGGAATACACCTTTTCCCTTTTTTTTTATAAATGGGGGTTACATTTGCCCTTTTCCATCCTGATGGAACAAAATTTTCACTTAGAAAACGTGAAAAAAGATAAGACAAAGGCTTGGCAATACTATTAGGTATTTCGATTAAAATTCTTGAACTTAAATTATCGGGACCAGGCGCTTTATTTGGTTTTAATTTCTGTAACTGTGCCAATACTTTTTCCGGAGAAAAACAAACTGTTGTAAGTGCATCTTCATCAACACCTCTAAATTCATGAATACAATCAGGAAGCTGGGACATTGACTCCTCACTAAAAACCGAAGTAGAAAATTTACTTAAGATAACAACTGCAACAGAGTCGTCTACAATCACATCTCCTTTTTCATCTATTAAAGGACCAACCGATATTTTAGTTTTTGTTTTAGACCTAACATTATGCATAAAAAGATTTGGGATCCAACTTACAATTTAAAGCAAGTTTCTTCTCATAATTTCTCTTGGCTTTTTTAATCTCCGACTTGGCGTGCTTTGTACACATCGTATATTTTACGTAGTCACTGTGCTCTCTAGAGTTACGGTATGCAGACCACAATTTCCTCCTCTTCTATAATAATCTTACTAATTTTCTATTAATATAAGGCGACTTAGTTTTCTTTCTGTGCAATTTCATAGGTATATATTTTCTGATAGCATCATCAATAATTCTACTGAATTTATCCCAAGCTTCAGAAATTGACTTTAATTTTATAATTCTAGACCAATCAAACTCAAATAGACTAGCTGAAAGATCATGCCAACTAGCCCTTCTAATAGTCAGGGACATATTCAATGCTATCTTTAATTATAGTCTCAAAGCAAAAATCACATTCAATGATCTTGTGGTCACTTGAACCAAGTTTTCCAACAGCCTTTAAATTGGTAATCATATTCTCATTAGTTAATACTAAGTCCAAAATGTTTTGACCGCGAGTAGGAAAATTAACTTGGTGGTACAAGTAACTATCCTGAACAAAGTCTAAAAAATCTCTACCTTCAAGGTCTGCATTTAGGAACTCCCAATCAACACCAGGGTAATTAAAGTCTCCAATGATAACCAGCGGACAATTCAATTCAACGGCTTTCATAAAAGCGGAATGAACATTTTTGAGTTATTTTCCATACTACTATAGGTGAACGATAAACACCCCCTATAATAGCCTTTTTATTTTCTTTCAGCTTAATTTCAACCCAAACAGAATTAACAAAACCACAGTTTGAGAGATCCTTTAACTCATGTGCCACTAAAGATTCCCTAATATACACCAAAACACCGCCCCCTCTGCCATACTGTACCTAGTATCGGAACGATCTTGTCTGAAGGGAGGCCCAAAACCACCTATGCTCTAAATTGCATCAATAATTTTCTCATTTGTCCATGACTCGGTTATAATAATTGCATCTGGCTTCCTGTCTGAAACTAGGACCCCCCCCCCCCAACTCATCAATTTTATTAACAACATTCTGTGCATTTGTATAAAGAAGGTTAATACTTGGCACAATACCGTTAGAACTTAAAACATTCATATTTGAAAGTTGGACAGACCTATCAAACAATGGGTGGCGACGATGGGTGGCGCATGCACGGTTAGCGTCGCCGTTGGTGGGGGGAACTTGTAATGAACGCATCGCGACTGTCTAGGATGCCTACATATTACGGCCTAGTTCAGACTAGGTGGATAAACCCGGTGAGTTGAGCCAGGTTTATCCACCTGCCAGTCTGAACTAGGTGGCTTATCTCAAGCCGGGCTGTGTTCCTATAGTAACTAGGCCTGGTGGGCCACAGTGTTTAACTTTTCTAAGCTGGGCTTTAATCGTTGCGGGGGGTTTTATATTGACTTCCGGGTAACAAAATGACCAATCAGCATTCAATTACGTACGCTGTGAGCGGGCCTATATACAATGCAAAGCAGATTGATCACAAAATCACTGCTTGATCTCAAATATCAGAACCCAGCTTGTATTGTTTAAACTGTCGGGGCCCTATTGAATGAAACTACGGTATTATAGTTTATATTATATTTTTCTTCAACTACAATGTCGGGCCCCTCGTGCCTGGGGGCCCTGGCTCTCCCTCCATACTCCCCCCACCCCCGTAAGCGCCCGAGCGTGACACCACTGGTTGTAACAACTCCTGATTGTAGCAACCCCAAAACGAACGGCACTTCAGAATTGTATACCAATTTAATCTCGCAAACTTCATATCCTATCGCGTTGTTTGTGTTTTAAGTTAACTTAATTTTTTTTGAAGTGTTTTTTTGAATATTTTAAAATCCTTAAGTTAAATTTTTTTTTAAAGTTTTTTTTTAAATTTTGAATGAAAAATAAATGGGATCGTTAATTTCGAGATGATGTACACAAGTCCACTCCTGCTGCGAAGTTTACTCCTAGCTAGCCTGTTGTGCATAGGCTAACTGGCCTCTACCGAGTCTGAGCTTTGATATGACCTTTCTCTAGGCCTAGAGACAGTCGTGATGCGTTCAGTTCAAGTTTTCCCCCACCAGGACTCTAACCGTGCATGCGCCACCCATTGTCGCAAGAATAGCATTGGGGGCTATTTTCACAACTCCTCGTAAAAATAGCCACAGCGTATTTTTTATTTTGGTCTTAATTTAATAGGCCTAAGGCTACACTGTAGGTATAATTGAGTTTTATTTATTTTAAATATTGTTTTATATAGGCCTTTTATTTGTTAATTTTGCCTTGTTGTTTGTACTTTAATTTGTAGTTTTTTGATGTGAGGGCCCCATGATTGTCATATAAATTAACCGCTGTTTTGGGTTACCCTCAGTAATTAAGCTTAATAAAAAAAAAGACCTAGGTAGGATCAGTTGTATTTACCTGAGTAAATTATTAAATAAACATTCCAGTAAACTATAGGCATATTGTAGGCTAGGTCCAGGCCCTTCAGTATGTTAGTTCAGAGCACTAAAAGCATTTATCTTGCAGCATGGAAACATATACCTAAACTAATAACATTATATATATATATAGTTTAGTTTTGGCCTTCCTGTTTACTTGTTTAGACTGTTTATTCTAATCCCACCT
>NW_022726429.1:837753-844838 GCF_011630105.1 Anneissia japonica
AGATTAGGCCTAGGCCGATGCGATGTTCTAAAACTTTTCAAACTTTCGCTTACCGTTCAGACTTGCGCGTGCGCCTAGTAGTAGCAGCAAGGATATCTCCGAAACTTTAAATAGGCCAGAAATAAAAGATAAAAGCTCAAATATATTTTTCCCCTCTCAAATTCGTGGGCTATAATTAATGGATTAGTTAAAAAAATATCGTAGATGATGGTTTCTGTGAAACAGATTCGATTTTAATAAGAGCTTTATCTCCGCGGTCGTCATAATGCGGATTTCAAACGGTTTGCAGTATATTTTGCATATTTCACCTCCATTTTATGTGTGAAATTCACTTTTAATGAAAAAGAATTTTTTGATAAAATTAAGAGGAAATGTTCGCTGTCATATGGAAAACTTTGTGGTGTTTTTTCGCATTTGCCTTCGCTGCTAAGAGGTTGACCCAGGTGATGCAGATTGCTAAAGCGAGACCATGCTGTAATGTTCCATGGATGGATGAAATACAGTTTATGCACACACCAAAAAGCTACATAGTGAACTGTTATTAGACGGTCAACAAATAAAAAGTAAATGTAAAATCAGGGAACAGTGAAATTACATGGAAACCTCTCGAACCGAACATCAAAGGTTATAACCTGCGGTATCGCCGTTCTTATCATAATCAACTGAAACAATTTGCAACTAATTACAATTGCTTTGCGCATGCTCGCTATCGTGTTCTTGTTATGATCGACGTGTCATACCATGATTTCCAGGGAACAGTTAATTTTCACCACCTAAGTTATACAGGAACAAAATGTGGACTAGGCCTACATCGCGACGATTGTTTAATATTTTGCAAAATGCTCGATGGCGAACGGTCTATATTCTATTTTAAAATACTAATCAAACAGGAAATCTACAGTTTGACATGGATTCGGGCCTAGATACTGTACAAAGACGGTGAACGTAAACGTGTACGCCTGTCAGTCACGATCAGGTAGCTTAGCCCTATATTATTGCCTAGTAGGCCCTACTGTTAGGAGGCTCCGGGCCTTACAGGCGACCTAGCATGGACGTTTGTTGCGAATGCTTTTTTCGTTTAGTCCAGAGTTGCGCACCTCACTGTGGTTATCGTAATACAGTCGGCAGATAAAACTCGCTAGGACTGATAATCATGCTTCCAAAATATTATTTGAAAAAATAAAATTATATTAGGCCCTTTATGTCTGTGTTCATTGTTAAACATACTTGTGACAGTACAGTATGAGGGATAGTGTTTTTATGCAGGGAGGTGGTAGTTTATGTTGCTGTAGTATTGTACTCCTCTCCTCTACGCTATTTTATTGTTATTTGAATTTATGGTGTAACAATTAACAGGGGAAAAATAAATGCTTGCGGTACACCATGTATGTACCTCTAGTTCTAAAAGAAAAATTTATTTATTTGTTAAATAAAAAATATACTGTGGCCCTTCGTCCTATTTTTATGCCCATCCCTGCAATACACCTTTTAGAACACCAAACATGAATGAAATGCAAGGAAAAAAGTTACAATTTAATACATTTATTAACAATATAAAATGAAAGTTATTCTACAATATTCATTGGATGTTGCCTGTTTGGTTTTTTAAATAAAACTACCTGTACATCTTATCTAATTACCGTTACATTGTATCTAATTGCAATAACAATCCAATTATAAATTATATTTTCTAAACCAGTTATATTTATTTATAATTCTGTCTTTTTATTAACTGGTTTTGTAAGTGGATTAAATATAGTATAGTGAAAAACAGGGCCCCCGTGACAATTTTCCGGAGACCAAGGTTTCTCTGCTGATTCGGCATCAATAGGGTATAAATAAAAAAATGAGCGGGGGTGAGCCTCCTGAAAAAGGGCGGAACATGTTTTTTGGCGACCATTTTTAAAATGGCCGCTAAAATCAAGAGAATGGCTCATAACTTTACTACTTCTACTCCATGAAAAAGGGTAAATCTGGTGACTAACTACATCTTATTAGGGTCACTGAATTCAATTAGACATGTTTCAAAAACCTAGGATGGCAGCCATTTTGAAATTCAAGATGGCTGCCATAGTAATCGTTGAAAATCAAATATTCCAGTATAATTCCACTTCCTGTCGTTAAAAAATGGTAAATTTGATGTCTACTCATATGTAATTAGGTTCTCTGAGTCCAATAAGAATAACTTCAATAAGCTAGGATGGCAGCCATTTTAAAATCCAAGATTGCCACCACATAAATTGTCAAAAATCAAATATTTTGATATATAATTGCATTTTTCCTCGCTCAAAAATGTGAAATTTGTGGTCTAATCATATTTTATTCACATTTTTGAGTCCAATGAACATAGTTTCAAAAACCAAGCATGTCAGCCATTTTGAAGATGGCCGCCACAAAAATCGTCAAAAATAAAATATTTGGTATATAATTCCACTTCGATCAAAAGTTGTAACTTTGGTGAGAGTAAACCTCTAAATCTCTGGCCATATACAATGCTAATGTTACATTTAGAAAATGCTAGAAATCAAAACTTGTGCACTGTATGGATAAAAAAAGCAATTCTGCAGATACAGAATACGCTATCATCGATATGGGCATGGTCATCAGAAAGGCAATCCCTAATAATGAAGATGGTTCCTTATTTACTTGGGAGAATTATGTCAACAAATGCACAGATATTATATTTAAAAGACATCACAATGCATCAGCCATTATAAGAGTTAATGACCCATACAGTAAAGTAGAGTCGATCAAATATGAAGAAAGAGAATGACGATCAAATGGGCAGAAAATACCTAATACACACATAAAGTTACAGGACCAGTTTTTATCAAGTAAAGAGTTTAACAAAATCCCGAAGAGCGATTACAAGTCAAGAATACAAGAATTTATTAAAGAAACCCCAGCAAGAAGAAGTATAAAGTTGAAGGAGTTTGAGTGTTATACTCTTTAGAAAATTGTGTTGGTTAGCAGATAATAGTGAGATACCAGAATTTAATTGCAGTCAGGCAGAAGCAGATAAAACGATGCTGACTATTTACTACTATCTCAGAACAAGCTGCAAAGTTACTAAACCAGTAGTAATAGACTCGGAGGATACATATGTGTATGTTCCGGCTGCATACGTTGCACACAAGTTGCCAGGAGAACTAATGATCTATAGTAAGTCAGAATTGTAAGGATCTGTGTAGGCATTAAATGGCAGAAATCATAATTCAACTTCATGTTTTGACCGGCTGTGGCAGTAATTCTGCATTCTTTGGACATGGAAAAGGCAAAGATTTTCAATAATGTTCGAGAAAGCAAAGAAGAAAAAAACTGTTGAAATCCTGTAGAGAATCTATTGCTGGGACAAATTCAACATTTGAAAAACTTACTTAAGTTTGTCTTAAAGTTTATATACGACAACAAAAGCAAAAACACAACAGAGGCAAGGTTGACCAAGTGGATGTCCTACAAAAAGAGAAAGTCACTTGTAAGATTGGCACCAGACAAATATTCACTACTTCAGCATATTAAAAGAGCCAACTATCTATCATACAATCAATTAAACTTCTCCTTAAGAATCAATCAATCACCAACAAAAAGTGGGTGGAAACTGATTAATGGAAAGTGTTATGCCGAAAGAAGCACTGAGTCAAACCTACCCAGTGATATTAAAGTTCCAGAACGAAATGATAGTGACAGTAGCGATGAGAGTGATGACGAAACAAGTGATGAATCGTCCGAGCATGATGACGTATGAACCTAATTGTGATTTATTCCAGACAGACAGACAGACAGGTTCATCAAACAAATGCTTATGTTTTACTGTATAATATAAGTGGTAGTATTTCTAAAGATTTATTATTTTTGCATTTTGTAAGGTAAAATGTGTACATAATAATGGCAGACATATTGGAAAAACGTATAGTTGTCATCCTTTTAAAACTACGTTAATTGGACTCAGATTGCCCATAACAAGTCATTAGACACCAAATTTACCATTTCTATTGAGAAACATACGGTACATGATTGGACACCAATTTAACATTTTTTATCAAGGAGAAGTGCAATTATATACCAAAATATTTGATTTTCGACTATTTTTGTGGCGGTCATCTTAAATTTTAGATTGGCTGCCATTTTAGCTTATTGAAACTATGCTTATTGGACTTGCAGAGCTCAATAACATATAGGAATACATCAGATTTACCATTTTTCAAAGACAAGAAGTGGAATTATACTGAAATATTTGATTTTCAACGATTATTACGGCAGCCATCTTGTATTTCAAAATGGCTGACATTCTAGCTTTCTGAAACTATGCTCATTGGAGTCAGTGAGCTCAATAACATATACGATTAAACACCAAATTTAACATTTTTTATAGACGAGAAGTGCAATTATATACTAAAATATTTGATTTTCGACGATTTTTGTGGCGGCCATCTTGATTTCAAAATGGCTGCCATGGCTTATTGAAACTGCTTATTGGACTTACAGAGCCCAATAACATATGAGAATACATCAAATTTACCATTTTTCAACGATAAGAAGTAGAAATATACTGGAATATTTGATATTCAACGATAATTACGGCAGCCATCTTGAATTTCAAAATGGCTGACATGCTTGGTTTTTGAAAACTATGCTCATTGGACTCAAAGATGTGAATAACATATGATTAGACCACAAATTTCACATTTTTGAGCGAGGAGAAATGCAATTATATACCAAAATATTCGATTTTTGACAATTTATGTGGTGGCCATCTTGGATTACAAAATGGCTGCCATCCTAGCTTATGGAAGTTATTCTTATTGGACTCAGAGAGCCTAATTACATATGAGTAGACATCATATTTACCATTTTTCAACGACAGGAAGTGGAATTATACTGGAATATTTGATTTTCAACGATTACTATGGCAGCCATCTTGAATTTCAAAATGGCTGCCATCCTAGGTTTTTGAAACATGTTTAATTGAATTCAGTGACCCTAATAACATATAGTTAGACACCATATTTACCCTTTTTCATGGAGTAGAAATAAAGTTATGAGCCATTCTCTTGATTTTGGCGGCCATTTTAAAAATGGCCGCCAAAAAACATGTTCCGCCCTTTTTCAGGAGGCTCACCCCGGCTCATTTTTTTTATTTATACCCTATTGATGCCAAATCAGCAGAGAAACCTTGGTCCCCGAAAAAGGGTCACGGGGGCCCATTTTTTCACTATACTAATAAACAAAAAAATGAAAGAAAAGTTAATTTGGATCAAGCAAGAAAACATAAATTTGCAGTGGAAATGATAAAACATATGATGGCCTGGGTTTCGATTAAGTTTTTTTAAAGGTTGAAAATCATTACAATTTATTATAAATTACATCTAATCTTATTTTGAATGAGAAGGTGAAGAGAAAACAGCGCAATGGAGTAAAAATGATAAGCTGTAGAGTCAACCTCTCACTATTTCATCTCCGCCCATTTTTAGCTTCCTTAGCAAATTCACTGGTCTTCATTTTCTGAGTTGAACCTGAAAAAGAAAAAAAAAACACAAATTTAGCCGTAGGTGATTTATATTTAGTTAAAAACATTATAGAGGTTGATTGGGCTCAATAGAAGGCTACGAGATGACGTCACAGTCACGTGATTTGGCGTAATTCGCCATGTTTGCAGACAACAATGCGAATATGGCTCGACGATCGAATAATACGATCAATGAGTGCCTGCTATATAAATAATTAATGGTGGAGTGATCGAGCTTAAGGTCAACTCAGACAGCGTCGGCCGACGCAGCCCGACCCGATTTATCGTCGGGAACAGTCTTAAGCCGTCGTGAGAAATATAAACACGTTTAATATTCTACTACGTGACTGCCCCCGACGCACACCATCGCGTCTGCGTTCAACTCACACAGACCCGACTCGACAACAAATCGCGTCGGGCTGCGTCGGCCGACGCTGTCTGAGTTGGCCTTTAGGCCTAGCTGTTATCATAGATCAACAATATGGTACAAGTCTGTGCTGTTGTTGGGTGTTCCAGTAGGGCTGAAAGAAAGAAGAAATCATTTTATAGGATCCCAGAAATTATAGAACACCAGGGGCGAAAACGAAGGAACTGTCAGAACGGTGCAGAAATGCATGGCTTTCGAGCATCCATCGGAGTGATCTGAACAGCGCCAAGATGAGCCAGTACCGTGTGTGCTCTAATCACTTTATCAGTGGTATGTACACGATATTAGAAATGTTTATTTGAATAATAACAAATAAAACTAAAAAAATCATTAGTACTTTGTAGACTAGTTTTATTTTTGACAGTACACTAGGCCTAGCTTTCGTGCACACAGGTGAATGGCACTGATCTCGTGTGCCCGATCGTCTGTAATTCCTGTGTGCACGAAAGCTAGTGTACTGTCAAAAATAAAACTAGTCTTCAAAGTACTAATGATTTTTTAGTTTTATTTGTTATCACATAAGACTAGTACGGCTCATCTATTTTTTATTTTAATAATAATCGTAATACAGCAGATCCAAGGAAAATAATGCTCTCTTATTAATTAAGTCTATTGTTCGTAAGTCCAACTCCAAGCGAGCCTAGGCCTAGGCCCCTAGGCCCTAGCCTAGGCTAGGCCTAGGTAGTAAAGGGTGTCGGTCAATCCGTACCCAAACCAACCCGTACCCACTTTGGTCAAACAGTACACAAATTTAGATAAATCCGTACCCACGTTTGGTCAATCCGTACCCACGTCATTTTGGTCAACCCGTACCCAAAAGATATTTGTATCTCTACGATCTCGTGCGGTCTGTAAGATTGTCGTTGCCGCTAATATTAAGGTAAGTTTTCTCTCTGGGCCTTTTTTTTTTATCTTTTCTCATAATTTTCAATTAGTTTTCATTTTCTCTGCTTCGTTTTGTTTTTCTCTAGGCCATTCATTCTTTAGTGTTCTTTTTTTCTCTTTTCTCATAATTTTCAATTTTATTTTCATTAGTTTTCTCTGGTTTTAATTTTTTCTTTCCCTTTTCTTTTGTCTTTGGGCCTATTCTTATTTCTTTATTATATATATTTTATATATATATATATATATAAATTCTTTATTATATTATTT
>NW_022726429.1:849025-854610 GCF_011630105.1 Anneissia japonica
CTCGACTTACGATTATACTTGATTTAGGCTCCGAATGACTCTTCATTAATTCAGTCAATTCGTTGTATGACTTATCTGTTACTTTAGCTGGTGCAAGCAAGTCTTTCATTAGACTGTATGTCCTCGAATTGCACACCGTGAGCAAGACAGCTCGTTTCTTGGCGTCGTCCTTTATTTCATTTGCGATGAAATACTGCTCGACCCTTTCGACGAAGTCTGTCCAATTTTCACCATCCTGGAATTCCCGAAGAACACCTAATTGTGCCATGACTCTCAGGAAGTTTCACTGGTTGTAATTCAAGTATTTTTATCCTCGTCGCCACTGTGATAGCTTCGATGATTATTAAAAAGTAGAATGACTCTGGGAGTAAACTTCAACACGTCTACTTTATTTCAATACATAACACAGAGTAAATCCCGCCTCAAGCGGTAATACAAATGTAGTGTCGGCACGACGCACCTTGATACTACGCGCGCGCTACTATCCAGGGTATGGTTATTATGGTTACCAGTTCATGTAATAGTAAACAATTTATGAATATCACACATACATATATGAATATGTATATATACATACATATACATTATATACTGTATTTATTATATATATATAATATATATGTATTCTTTATTATATTATTTATATATATACATACATACATACATATATACATACATATATATACATATATATACATACATATATACATACCACATATATATATATACATACATACATATATACATACATATAATTTTCAATTTTATTTTCATTAATTTTCTCTGGTTATAATTTTTTCTTTCTCTTTTCTTTTGTCTGGGCGTATTCTTTATTTTTTTTATTATATATATATACTGTCATATATATATACATATACATACATACATATATATATATATACATACATATACATACATATATATATATATACATACATATATACATACATACATATATACATACATACATATATACATACATATATATATATATATAAAACGGATATTTCGATATATATTTATAATTGCTACATTACATATTCATTTTTCATACATATACAATAATAATTTAAAATTATAACTTCTTAACTATACATAGGTCTAACAATAATAATCTAAAATTATAACTTCTTAACTATACATAGGATTAACAATAACAATCTAAAATTATAACTTCTTAATTATACATAGGCCTAACAATAATAATCTAAAATTATAACTTCTTAACTATACGTAGGCCTAACAATAATAATCTAAAATTATAACTTCTTAACTATACGTAGGCCTAACAATAATAATCTAAAATTATAACTTCTATACGTAGGCCTAACAATAATAATCTAAAATTATAACTTCTTAACTATACGTAGGCCTAACAATAATAATCTAAAATTATAACTTCTTAACTATACGTAGGCCTAACAATAATAATCTAAAATTATCCACTGTTGCCTCAGACATAATATTATTCACCATTACAATTGAATAATTGATATTTATTTAATTACTAAACCCTTGTAAAACATTGTGAAAACAAATAACGACACCACGAATGGAGCCATAATATGTAGCGCCCCCAATTTGCGTCTTCGGCGATCATAAATTTTTTGATTGAATGCATCCTATCAGATATATTAGAATACATCTTCTAATCCGATCGGTAAGTTAGGCGTTCATAATACATGATATGATTAATATCTAAATAGACAATATAATTTGCGTAATGTTCTATATTGTAAATAATATTTATCAAACTTTGGTACGGTTTGACCAACGATGGGTACGGTTTGATCAAAGATGGGTACGGACTAAAATTCTGGGTATGGGTTGACCAAAATTTGGGTACGGTTTGTGGGTACGGGTTGGCATGGGTACGGTTTGACTGTAAAGGCCTAGGGGTACGGCCTACGTAGGCCACTCGCTAACTGATTTCGTTCTACCGGTGTGCTATTACCAAACCTAGGCCTAGGCCTAGATAGGCTTATGATAAAAAACAGAAATTATTAGGTATAAAAAGTGCCAGCCCAGTTAAAAGAAAACCTAGGACTTGGCCTTCTTCTAACTGGACTGGCACTTTTTATACCTTAACTTCTGTTTTTTTTTTAATTTTAGGATATTACTTACTTGGGCAAAGTACGGTAAATAATATCCTACCACTGTACTTATTGAATATTCTTAAGGATCTGCATGTTTCTTAATCAAAATTTCAATTTATCAACTGCCATGTTATTTATATGCAGTACTGTATATGGTAAATGAATCTTGTTAATAACACTGTTATTCTTTCAAATACAGGTTCTCCATCTAAGTTATATGATCATACTAATCCTGATTGGATATCAACAGTCAAGATGGGTCATCTTCAGCACAAGTTGCCAACTGCTGCAAGCCGCTGTGAGAGATTCGATAGAAATGTGCAAAGGGTAGCCAAGAAGAAGAAACAAGAAGCAGCTGCAACCTTGATTGACTTTCAAAATAAATTGATCAGTAACTTAGAGGAAAATAAAGAACAACCAACCATAATTGAGGAACAGGAGAATAGTGTCTCATCTCAAACTGAATTACAATGTATACAATGGCTCGTGTGCACCATAAAGAACCCAGTACATCCTTCGAGACGAGTAGGGGGTTACCCCGGTGTACTGGAACAGACAGACCCTGTGGTGGACGATGAGAGTTGCTAGTACCGGGTTACCGGGTAGCACAGACACGAAGGGACCCTTAGGGGTAAAGAAAGTCATTGGTCGAGTTCCTAGTCCACATTTCAAGCGCCCTGAGCATCTTACATTAGATGGATATATGCGCTATATAAAACTACACTATTATTATTATTATTATTATTAATGGGAGCAGATGTAAAGAAACTTGAAGAAGTGCGACGACTGACAAGTGAAAACATTAGTTTACAGGCCACTGTTGATAACTTCAAATTCTCACCTGATTAATTTAAAGAATCACCAGATAAAGTGAATTATTTCACTGGGCTTCCAAATTATTTAGTTTTAATGTCACAGTTTATTTATTTCCCCTTCATTGTCAGAATTAAAACGAAGTGCATTGGGAAAATTCCAACAGATGATATTAAGCTTAATGAGACTAAGATTAAACATGCCGGTTTCCCTTCTGAGCCACATTTTCAGGGTGTCACCTTCAACAGTGTCAAAAGTATATTCATGTACAGTGGATGCAATGTATGTTTACCTAAGGCATATGATACATTGGCCGGAAAGAGAAGACTTAAGAAAAACAATGCCAATGGCATTTAGAAAGCACTACCAGACAAAAGTAGCTGTGATAATTGACTGTTTTGAGATTTTTATAGAGAGGCTATCAGGCTTAAAGGCAAGGGCTCAGACTTGGTCCTCCTATAAACATAGTAATACTGTAAAATACTTAATTGGAATCACACCTCAAGGTGTGATTTCTTACATTTCAGAGGGCTGGGGTGGAAGAGTTTCAGATAAGTATTTAACAGAACACAGTGATTTCCTTGATTGCTTACTTCCTGGGGATGTAGTGTTAGCCGTCAGGGGTTTTGACATTGCTGATAGCATTGGTTCTGTCTGTGCTCAGCTACAGATACCTGCATTTACAAAAGGCAAATGTCAGTTGTCTGCTAACGAGGTTGAGTCTACACGCAAGATTGCAAATGTTTGAATCCACGTAAAGAGGGTAATTGGCAATCTAAGGCAGAAATATACTATCCTTAATGGAGTAATCCCGGTTGATCACCTGATTATAGCCATCAAGGTGACATCCCAATAATTGATAAAGAAGTTGTAATTTGTTGTACTTTAATAAACATTAATGAATCGGTCGTGCCTTTCAACTGAAAGCTTATAGCTTAAACATTGTAATTTCACAAATTTATTTGGTAATGTTCTGTATGAATGGGCTGACCACTACAAGAAGTTATTTAAACTGTGTTAAAAATGATATTCATAAAGATTTTGTTTTAAACAATATTAATCAAATATAACTGTTCTAGCATTGATGAGAACATTTTCAACGTATATAGCTTATCCGTATATATAGCATGCACACATTGGTCGCATTATTCGATCGAGCCATATTCGCATTGTCTGCCAACATGGCGAATTACGCCAAATTACATGACTAAGTTTTTGAAAACTTGTTGATCAAATACTGTGGGGATACACTTATGTATGGAGACCATCAGTTTGCTTTCGATAGAGTAAATCACTGGTCCTTGTATAAGCAATTAGTTGAACAGGGCACTAACCTTATTGCTGTTAGAGTTCTAAAATCTTGGTATGAGAAACAAAGATTCTTTGTTAGATGGGGCAATTCCCAGTCAAGATGTTTTAAAGTAACAAATGGTGTGAGACAAGGTGGAGTTTTGTCTCCTCTGTTATACAATGTATATATTAATAGTTTGAATACCAATCTAAATAATTGTAATTTTGGATGTGAGGTTAACAAAATTAAACTTAATAATTTATGTGGATAGTTTGAATACCAATCTAAGTAATTGTAATTGTGGATGTGAGGTTAACAAAATTAAACTTAATAATTTATGCCGATGACATAGTGCTACTTGCCCCTTCACTGGATGCCCTTCAAAAGCTTGTTAATCTTTGTGAAGAATATGCTAGTGAATTTGATATTTTATATAAAGTCAATAGCATTGGCACTTTGGAAAATAGAAAGCTTGAATGGAATTTGCTGTCCATTACTTGTTTTGGAATTGTTAGCTTGAGTGTATGTATGATCATTGAACTATGTTGCAGTTGCTTGAGACGTACTATGAAGTGGACCTGCTGATCGAAGTAGAATAATAACAGTTTCTATTTAACTAATCATGAAACAATTTATGCTCATCAAAACTTGCATTGATTTGTGCCTCAAAAATGTGCATGTCAATACCAGTTGCTTTATCGCAATCTTTACATAAGTACATTTGAAAAATATAATTATGATTTAAAACATTTACTATACAGAACGTAATATTTAAGCATGGAATATAAGTACAGTAACGGTATTAATTCTTTGGTGGCAGGTAGTTTTTGGAATGTCTTAATGGTTTTCTTTTAAAACAATAAATTTAAATAATATAACAATAATATAAACTGTACAAACTAATGTTACAAAATAATTAGATACTGTACAGCACTGGAAACTGCATATTTGGGATAAAGTTTGAATGACTTTCAATATTTTTACGATATTGATGTTAAAATTAACGATACAACTTTACTACAGATATCGTCCCCTATATAACGTAGTGGCGAATGTGGAAAAATCAATTTTTTTTTTATTTGTGAATTTAAGTTGTTTTACTGTGTAGAATCTCTGACAAAAAAATTGAGTCAATTTGATAAGTAATTAAGGAAGAAAATTAATTAGCAAAGTGGCGAATGTCGCTATATCAATCGATTTGTTTACTACAAACTGGCGAATGTATCATTTTTCACGCACTACGCATATCACGCGTAGGGTTTTCTCCTTAAACGGCAGTGCGTGCACGTATAAATAATGAGCGTATATCATCCTACTTTATCTTGTCATCATCTTTCTTCTTATCATCAAGTAACAACAAAGATACTTGTCTCTTATACACATCT
>NW_022726429.1:856359-868319 GCF_011630105.1 Anneissia japonica
GTGTTGGAATATGCAAGCTTGGTACTGGTACAAATAACCATCTTTTCAAAGATATCTGGCAGACTTTGACTTGAAGCTGTCATTAGTAGGATATTGCATATAATTTTTCTTTTAACTTTAGTTTCTTTTTATATATATTATTTTTCAATTAAAAAACAAATATATAATAGAATTACAATATTGTAACTGCATAAATTAATGTTATAAACAATTATTTAGATATATTGCACTGAAAATTGCTCATTTTGGTGAAAAAGTTTTAATAAATTAAATATTTTCCTATACAATGATGTTATAAAATATTAGTCAGTGTAAGTTTACTTTTGCCCTTATTCCTCTAACTGTACACGCTTTCTAATCTTTCTACATTCGGGGAAATACCACTTTCCTTTTGGCTTCCTTTTTAAGCCAACACTCTTGAAATGGAACCATTGTATCTTACAAGTACCAAAATCACATGCAATCAGTGTGTTGTTAACCTTTTTCCTGCAATTAGCACCACATATCATCGATTTCTTCAACATGCTCATCATTCTCTGCAGCACTTTCTACTGAAAGCAGGGCTCGTGAATAAAATTTCCCAATTAACTCTGGTAGAATGCACTGCTTAACAAATTCAGAGGCTCGCTTTATATTTTCTTTCATGAAATTTTCATCATATTCAATTCTCTCAATATGGATGTCAGTTTCCGTCCATACTACAAAGTCAGAGAAGGCTAATGAACAACAGTTCATTTGGCATTGAACCTGGTAATAGTACGAATGTGTTTTGTTCAGTTGAAACTGTCCTTGCTCAACTGGCTTAAACCAGGAAAGTCCACTGTCACCAGCTTCAAGATTTTTGTTTCTAATGCAGTAAGGCTATTTAATTTCTAGGCAACATTTGCAAGAAATTAGCCCATCAGGTGTTGCTCCAATAAATGGGTATGTAGTGTCAATAACAACCACGCTCGGATATCTCAAATTCTGTATGTTTTTGAATTATTATCCTTGGATACTGATCACGGGCCATCTTCTCATGATTGCAACCCCAAACAGTTCCCAGCTAGCAAGCGACGTTGACCCAACGTTGGTTGAAGACAAAGGTTGGCCAGACGGCCGTATTTCCATCGGCCCAACCTGGATTCAGCTTGTTAGAAAGACGTCGGCTCGACTAGTTGGATCTACGTTGGCCCGATAATGTTTGTGCAACGTCGTCCAATCACGTTGGCCCAACGTACCTTTCTGATGTTGCCTAGACGTTCGCTTTTCCATCGGGCCAACGTCGATTCAGCCAGTTGCAAAGACGTCTATCCGACTAGTTGGATCAACGTCGGGCCGACGTTGGGTGAAGGTCAAATAATCACGTTGGCACAACGTACTTACACAAAGGTTGGCAAGACGGCCGTTTTTCCATCGGCCCAACGTGGATTCAGCTTGTTGGAAAGACGTCGGCCCGACTAGTTGGATCTACGTTGGCCCGATAATGTTTGTGCAACGTCGTCCAATCACGTTGGCCCAAGGTACCTTTCCGATGTTGCCTAGACGTTCGTTTTTCCATCGGGCCAACGTCGATTCAGCCAGTTGCAAAGACGTCTATCCGACTAGTCGGATCAACGTCGGGCCGATGTTGGTTGAAGGTCAAATAATTACGTTGGCACAACGTACTTACGCAAAGGTTGGCCAGACGTTCGGTTTTCCATCGGCCCAACGTGGATTCAGCTTGTTTGAAAGACGTCGGCCCGACTAGTTGGATCAACGTTGGCCCGATAATGCTTGTGCAATTTCGTCCAACCATGTTGGTTCAACGTTCGTTTTCTACTGTTGTCTAGACGTTCGCTTTTCCATCGGGCCAACGTCAGTTCAGCCAGTTGGAAAGACGTCAGTCCGACTAGTTTGATCAACCTTGGGCCGATGTTTGTGCAACGTCATCAAACTACGTTGGGCCAACGTTCCTTTTCTGATGTTGCATAGACGTTCGCTTTTCCATCGAGGCAACGTCGATTCAGGCAGTTGTAAAGACGTTGGTCCGACTAGTTGAGTCAACGTCGGACCGATAATGTTTATGCAACGTCATCAAACCATGTTGGCCCAACGTATTTATACTAACGTTGGTTAGACGTTTGCATATTTATTGGGCCAACGTGGGTTCAGCTTCTTGGAAAGACGTTAGCCCTACTGGCTAGAATAACGTTGACCCGACGTTAAGCAAAGTTTACACGCATTTTGAGAAAAATGCTGCACTGGTTGAAGCAACGGCGATCCAAAGTTTGTTTTAGCGCCGACTTCAAGATACCGGCACAATGAAGGTTGATAGGTCGAGGTGCATTGTAATTTATATGGCAGCATCACGACGTCGCTGGTCTGACATGTTTTAGTCTGTGTTGAGTATTCGTTACAGTGTCTTAACTGTGCAAAATATTGATGGATTTTAATTAAGACTTGTGTACTGCGTTGAGCAGGTGCCGTTATATCTCATTTTACACTATAAAAAATAGATAGTAACGTAGATTATTCTAGCCTTCTAAAAGAAAGTACCAATACAATAAAATCTTTCACTTTATTATTTTATTACTATAAATGAATGTATACACTATAGTATGTATACATAACATATAATAGAGTCTATATCAATTAGGCGTAATACACTAATGGTTGATTTAAACTCAAAACAAAAATGACATGATATTCTGTGCATTTAAAAAATAAAATTGAAATTCAGTCTGGGTCATTGAGATAGTACGCGGAAGAAAGTCCAGGGTGATCGAACCATTGTATTCCTGTGGCTTTATGCATTTTTATCATTAATGTCACAATTATATCAAATTTAGTAGGCGCATAAAAGCCTAAATTTAAAAATAATGATTTAGTGTACAATTTTTAATTATGTTTTCCTGGTGTCTAAAATTACAAGGCTAAAACACATCTGAAATCAAATTTAAATGTAATATACGAAGATTTGAAATCCGGTTTAAATTTAAAGAATATAGTGCCTGAAATAGTATGTTGTTCAGTCACTGTCAGTTAAATGAAGAACTTCTTCCACTTGTGCTGTAGCTGAAAGGAAAAGAAAAGAGGTATATTGTGTACAGGTTTGGAAAGATTCGTAATGTTCATGATAACATGATAACGTATTAGTGGTCTAATGGGGCCAATGCATTAGTTAAGGATCAAATACATTCAACTAGAATTTAATTTATACAAATTCAAATGAACAAATAGGTTCCTCGAATAATTTAAAGATCAAATAATTTAATATTAACTGATCGATCAGCTGCTTAATTGACATTATCATTTAATCAGTTGCGACAATCATGTATTCAATCAATTATTCAATCAATCACTCACTCACTCACTCACTAATATTTAGTTAGTTCGTTTAACTAATTACTAATACATGTAAAATCCAAACGTATGAAGTAGAAATGAAACTTACCTCTCTGCTTCTCGTTTCTGGCCTTTCTTCCACCTAATCGGTTTTAACTGTACTTAAGCCATGAATTTATTTTTTTCTCAGATGTAGCTTCAGTGATACCCCTTAAAGTACTTTTCGCCAAAGCTAAATAAATTAAACTACTGATACAGTCATATGGGTTTATGGGTATCTATGGATTTATTAAATAAATAAATATATATATGTATATATTATATATAGATACATATATATATACATGGAGAGGAGTCCACGTGTGTTCATATGGATAATAAAGAAGAAAGAAAAACAGGAAACGGAGTAGACTTTAGAACACTATTTTATTAAAACATGAATATTTCGACCTGACCTCAGGTCCTCTTCAGCATGACATGCTGAAGAGGACATGAGGTCAGGTCGAAATACGAATGTTTTTTTTTTTGTGTTTGTTAACTGCACTCACACGTTCTTTTTAAAAACAAACGTAAAACCATCAAACGTGTCGAAAACGCAGTGTATCGATACATCGTATCTTTCTTTATTGTTCTGTCGTGGATGAAGATGATACTTGGTTGTAATACATATAAATAAATGAAAGCGAGGTTTACCTTCACATTGATCACCATTCTGTATAAATCCAGTGTTGCATTCACATGTAAAAGAGCCGTTCGTGTTGTGACAGTTACTATTGTTTGGACACGAGTAACTGACCCCACATTCATTAATATCTATAGTAAAACAGTAATCACTTACCATATTAGTTACGATAGGGCTAAACATTTTGAATATATATATATATATATAAAATTCAAATTTGTCTGCTGCGATCATGGTTTTGAAAAGTTATTACCGTGACCTCGAGCAGTTGATAAAATCATTTCGACAATTTTTATGGGATTACTGCATCTGCCGATGGCCCGTCGTGGTCAAACACTTCCATCATTAGAGACTGTTGACACTATCATTACTTTCTTTAATTGTTATGCAATTTATTGTCCTTTTGATTCCATCGTGTGTGATTTAATTGTAAAGTAATTAGATGTGTATAAGAGACAGACTATACTCAGAGCCATCATATCCGTCCTTACATACACAATAGTAACTACCATTCTCGTTAAAACAGTCTGCGTTAACACCACAAACCGATTGGCCGGACACGCCTGAGGCGTTTTCCTCAAACAACAACGCTTACAACTTATACAATATTGTTTAATATCCTCTGCCATTTTAGGCCAATAAAATCTAGCACGTATCATATCTAATGTTCGTTCATAACCTAAGTGTCCAATTTCATCATGTAAATTAGAGAGGACAGTTTGTTTCTGATTAGCCGGAAGTACAAGTTGAAAACGAACATCATTGTCTACGATAGTTTTCCGATACAGTTTATTGTCCTTCCATTCCAGTCGATCCCATTGCCGAAGTAATGTTAGTACGTTTTGTGGTTCTGTACGGCGCTCTTATACACATCTAGAGTGTACCGCGGGTAATGTAGACAATAGCAGGGCCAATGATCGGATCATTGTGTTGCATACGAATAATTTCCTCGGGGGTGTAAGCTGCCACAGCGTCACACCCTCCCTGCACATTGACGACGTCATCCTTAATGGTACATCAGTACTCCCTGCTGCCTTGCTCCTTGTTAATGCATTGCAGGCGACTACTTGGCTAGGGGGCTGGGAAAATAAACAAGATGAGTGGTGATGTCCAGACAAGACAGCTGAAACCTCATTAGGATGTAAAACAGTAGTACTAGTATCCAATCGGCTTGAGTGGTCATATTGTCGAGATAACGCATCGGCCGCAGCATTGCTTTTGCCTGGCCGATAGTGAATGGAAAAGCTAAATTGACTAAGGGCGGCTACCCACCGTTGCCCTATAGCATCCAATTTAGCTGTTGTCAAGATATAAACAAGGGGGTTATTGTCAGTGTAAATTTTAAAAGTTGTTCCAAGTAAATAGTCTCTGAATTTTGACGTGACTGCCCATTTCACAGCCAGAAACTCAAGTTTGTGAGCAGGATAACGAGTTTCTAAAGGCTTTAGTCCGCGACTGGCATATGCCAGAACGCGTGGTACTCCATCTTGTAGTTGAGACAACACAGCACCCAATCCCGTTCCCGATGCATCTGTTTCAAGAATAAATGGTTGTGAATAATCAGGATAAGCAAGGATAGGAGCACTGGTTAAACGGTCCTTTAATGTTGCGAATGCAGTATCACACTGAAGCGTCCAATTAAACAGAATAGGTGGGTCCCGTAAATAAGTACGTTTGTGAGATCGTTTGCGTTTGTTTGTGTTAGCGTCCCCAGACGTAAGTGCATATAAAGGTGACGCTATAGAAGAAAAGTTAGGAATGAAACGGCGATAATACCCACAGAACCCTAAAAAACGCATAACCTCCTTCCGATTAGTGGGTTGAGGCCAGGCTGCAACTTTAGATATTTTTTCCGGATCCGTGGATATACCATCTGCCGATACGACATGTCCAAGGTACGGTAGTTAACTTTGGGTTTTAAAAATGAGCACTTGCTCGGTTTGACTTTCAGTCCATGCAAGCGAAGACGCAGAAATACCATCTCCAATCGTGTAAGGTGCTGTTAAAAAGTATTTGAAAAAACAATAATATCGTCCAAATAAATAAGTAAAGAAGAGAAATTTTGATCGCCGAAACATGACATCATTAATCGTTGAAAAGTCGCTGGTGCGTTTTGCAAACCAAAGGGCATTCTATTAAACTGGAAAAGTCCCATCGGCGTTGTAAATGCGGTCTTTTGCTTGTCATCATCAGCTACTTCGACTTGCCAATAACCACTTATTAAATCCAAAGTTGAAAAATATTTCGAAGAACCAAGAGCATCAAGCGCTTCATCAATTCTAGGAATAGGAAATGCATCTCTTATCGTTTTAGAAATTAATTTTCGAAAATCGACACACAATCGCAACGAGCCATCCTTTTTGTGTACGACAACCATAGGCAATGCATAAGGACTGTCGCTTTTTGTAATAACGTTCGCATCTAACATTTTGTTAATTTCTGTGCGAACATCTGAATACTGTGCTGGGGGTATTCGACGAAATGGTAAGCGAAAAGGTTGATTGTCAATTAAAGGGATATGGTGTTTCACTGATTCGGTATGCCCAAAGTCTTTATCGGAGGTGGAAAAAACATCGGAATATTTGTTCCAAAAGAATTTTAAGTGCAGATTGTTGGTCTTGAGATATATCAGAATTCGATAAATCCAAATTTGGTGCTTGGCGTGTTACTTGCTGACTACATGATAAATTGTCAACACACGCTATCTGCGTTAAATTAGCGATTGGTGTATTTTGTTTAATAAAAATTGGAAAATCAGAAGTATTTAAAATTCGTAGTGTTACCTTGTTTCCATGATGAATATTTGAAACAGAGTG
This sequence comes from Anneissia japonica, assembly GCF_011630105.1. NCBI lineage: Eukaryota > Metazoa > Echinodermata > Crinoidea > Comatulida > Comatulidae > Anneissia > Anneissia japonica. Next base: position 863,164 of record NW_022726429.1, read on the forward strand.
TCCTACTAATAGTCCATTGTATGTACTGGAACAAATTGGTTCAACTAATACTGTCCTACAGGTTTTGTTATACCACTGTACAGAACATCCTACGTTAATTTGCTCACCTGGTCTAAACGAGTAGATTTGCGATACTTGTAAACTGCTCTACCTAAAGACGAGTCTTGGTTTTCGGGTGGAACAATATATTGTAGGTGAAGAATATTAGTACCAATGAGAACGAGTACCTTATTTCGGAATTCCGTTGAAGGCACAACAAAAACAGGAACAGAACAATATTTCTCACCGCTAATTTCAATATCTATGTTGGCTGTTCCCAAATGAGGCATTGATTCACCACTTGCCGTTAAAATTTCAAGTGAGTTCGGTTGCAGTTTAGATTTAAATGTATGTCCAAAAATTGATTTCAAGGCGTCCACAGAAACAGTTGTGATTTGAGAGCCAGTGTCAACCAGGGCGATTTCCTCTATTCCATTAATTTTTACAATGGTGGTGTTTGTAGGACCTATTAGTTGGTAGTCTGTACGTGTTGCGCTGCCTACTGTTGTGGCAGCGGGGCGCCGTTGTTTGGAAGTTGAGTACAAAATTTCTTTATATATCCTGGTTGACGACAGCGATAACAGCTTACCTCCTTTTTTGGTTTTGCGTTTACGTTGGCAGCAAGACCAGCAATCTGGTCCTGCATAGTGGCAATTGCCTTTTGTATTTCGGCCAGGTCACCAACTGTTGAGTCTCGTTGTGATGCACTACCAGACCGCACATTGTGGACCTGGTTTTGAGGTAGTTGCGAAAGTAATTTTTCCTTTTCAAATACCCGGACTTCTCCGAGAAGTTGGCGGAAATTTGCTAACATTGGTCGCATCGGAGTAATTCTATTGTATAGATCGCCATGATTTAAACCGCGAACAAATTGTTGTATTAACATTCGATCTCGATCGGGCATGGGACCTCGGCCTAAAATTTCTTCCGCCCTTCTGAGTTTTGCCTCTAACTCTACAGCAAATATCGGACCGGGTTCATTAGGGCGTTGAGTCCGATTGTAGAACGTAGCCAGGGGATCCCCGCCGCACATATCACTATATTGCTGCCGAAGTTCTGAAAATGCAGTTCCGGGTGTTTGAAATTGTTCAGGGATGTTTAATACAAGTTTTCTGGCAGATCCGCCAAGGTTCCTCACTATTGTTGAAAACTGCAGTGACTGAGGCATGGTACTGGCAGCCAGAAGGTACTCCATATCGCGAATCCAGTCCTCTACCAGCACCCCTCCGGATGTCCCCGTAAATACTGGAACACTCGTTAGCTGCTGTACTGGATTGTATGGCATGTAACCGTTACCCACATGACGGTGTGGGGTAATACTGTGCTGGTGTGTATGGCGGTGAAGCAATTGGGGCTGGCGTACACGATCGTTCATCACAGTGCGCTGGAACTGGTGTGTATGGTCTACCTACATTCGGGTTCTTATGGGTAGTCCTCCTGCTAGTAGACACCCTCGGTGTACCCTCATAATATTCTCCCATCATGTCGATCGTCGTATAATCCATTTCGATTTAACTTGGTTTCTGTGTCTCGGTAGAACCTCCAAATTGTAGCACTCAATAACCACAGATAAATCAAGAATTACAGGATTACACTTTATTCAAACTAACAAAAACTATTTACACTATATACAAATACACGAGCGAGATATGTTAAATGTCTCACATGAAAGGTTGAATTGAAGTCTGTTGAATTACAAGTAGGGAGTGCTTATATGGAAGCATACCAATGTAATTAAAATTAGGTAAGTGACCTCGTTTGCCTCACCCTACAGACACTTGTCTGACCACAGGCACATATCAGATGTGGATTGTTTGACAGGGATGTGTCCAGTCTACATTACAGTAATTAGTTACCCAGGGACCAGTGACTTCCTTTCAAATTTGTCTGCTGCGATCATGGTTTTGAAAAGTTATTACCGTAACCTCGAGCAGTTGATAAAATCATTTTGACAATTGTTATGGGATTACTGCATCTGCCGATGGCCCGTCGTGGTCAAACACTTCCATCATTAGAGACTGTTGACACTATCATTACTTTCTTTAATTGTTATGCAATTTATTGTCTTTTTGATTCCATTGTGTGTGATTTAATTGTAAAGTAATTTGATATTTTGTGATATTTTTATTCTATGTTTTCTCCATATCTGGAAATTGTTTATTGCTCTCTATACGGTATTCATAGATTTTGCTAAAATCTGAACCATCCCGGTGCCCTTTGAGATTTTAAGGCAAGTATAAACATGTTCAGTTCGACCTAAATGTGGTCATTAATCAGCTAAATAGGCCTAAGTGTTCCTTTTTTTAAATATAATTTTACCAGCAATAGATTTCATTATTATGGACTAAGTACGTCTGCTGTGCAAATGAACTTCAAATATGTAACACGTCATGTGCAATGAATACATTTGAAAACTTGATACGGTGTAATTTGCTTTTAATTGCCTCTAACGTCTGCGTATGGCAACTGACAAGCTGGCGTAAGTTTTTTTCTTTAAATTTAAATTATAATACGTCGATACCTTACCATAACATTCATACCCAGTACCAATGTATCCACTTGAACACGTGCAGTTGTATCCTCCTTCTGTGTTTCCACAAATTGCATTGCTTGAACAATTATTTATAGCCAAGCATTCATCAATATCTGAAATAATAATAATAATAATAATAATAATAATAATAATAATAATAATAATAATAATAATAATAATAATAATAATAATAATAATAATAATAATAGTAATAATATAAAAGTGTTTGTAGAATACATATTTTGCGAATGTAAAGTTGAGACAAACGTTGAGATTCAAACACAAGTCGACTCATTGAATACCGTTCGGTTGCTCGGCCAGTCTGGCTATAGTGCCGCTGGTATTACCCACTTCGGCTTTCCTATTAGATAATTGATAAACATTACGTAGTCCTAATAGAAGTAAACTCCAAACCAAATAATTATATAAATATTATAAATTAAGCCAATTAATAATATTTAAAATAAAACAAAAGTGACTCCGAATAAAGAAAGCGAGGCCATATTACTTAATCTTTTGACTTTATTTAATCATCATCAGGAATGATGCTTGGTAAAGCTAAACACTATGTTTCGACTATATACGTTAGTTAGATCTGTGGAGATCCAATATTGTTTTATTGTTTCATATTGATTTGCCCATTGGCCTATGTATTGTCAATAAAGTAAAACGAATTTATATGTTCTCTCAGAACAAATTAAAATAAAGATGTTTGATAAATTGGTTGGTTGGTTGGTTGACAGGTAAATACAGAATGAAACTGAGGTTGTTGTGCATAAATGACCTATGACATACCTCTGCATGTTCTGAAATCAGAGTCAAGCTCATATCCTTCTGAACAACTGCATTCATATCCACCAATCAAATTTGAACAAAACATTTCACAGGTGTTGTTTCCAGCACATTCATCCATATCTTAGAATGACAAACGCGTTTCATTTATTTTTTTTATATTTATTAATCATACAACCTCAAACAGAAAAAAAACTTAAATTATAAACATACGCGGAAAAAAAATACTAATTATGATCACCAAAGAGGTACATTAAATTTGTGTAATGGGTGGCGTCATGAAAGCAAAGTATAAATGTTACAAATATCTTTGTGTACCCATAACAGATTATATAATTTCTTAATTTATTTAATTTTAAACGTCAAGATTAAAGTTGTTGAGAAATACATATTGTAACCAGCTAAATTCGAAACTAAGTCTCTTCGGTTAATCATCAGTACAGCCTTTTTTCATTATTACTGTTACTGTCACATAGCTCTCCTTAGTATTTAATAGCACTTTCAATGTTACAAAATTACAATATTTACATTATTATATCAATAAAAAGCCCTAATTATGTTTTTTGTCCCAATATCCATAAAATGAAAACCTGTTTTATACTACCGGCATTTCCTGCTTACCTTTACAGGTTGAATTGTCTGTTAATTCAAAACCCAAATTACACAAACATTCCTCTACTTCATTTCCTTTGTAACAAGTTCCGTTTTCACAGTTAACGTCGCACGGTGATATTTCTGAATATTATAAAATACAATAATGTAAATTTTCATTCAAATATCTCTATATATCATTCAACAATCAATCAAACAATCAATCAATCAATCTTTGTTTTTGAAAATGTTCACGAATTTGAATCTAAACTTCGCCAACATTATTTTCACACCTAATCTTTTAATCTACTAATTTTTTATATCGTAAACTCTTAGTTAATCTATTAGTTAATTTATTGCATTTAAAGTATTTATTTATTAAAGAGCAGGTTGCTTGTTAGAGGATTCCCTTAGATAAAATAGTATTAACAATAATAATATATTTATCAATATTATTAAATTATTTACATACCGGTACACGTCACGCCATCTGATTCAAGTTGAAAACTGTCTTGACAAGAGCAAGTATAGAGTGGAACAGAATTACTACATACTTGAGTACATTCACTGATGCCAAGCAGACATTCGTCGATGTCTGAAAACAAAAATGGTATGTCATTTTATATTGCATAATACAATAATGGTGCTTGATCTAGTTTTGATTATGCTTGACAAATGGTAATCTAATAGGCGTAACCAACCTTGGCAGCTCTCCTGGTTCTATATGTAGCCTGGGTTACAAACACATTCGTACGTCCCTGGTAAATTTACACATGTGGCACCTGATCCCCAAAGCATCGCATTGTCAGCACACTCATCATAATCTGAAAAAAAATATATAAAGCAAACGCTTGCGTTATACAATTGTCAAAAAATGACGATAATATTAATAACAATATTAGAATATGAAATCAGTATTATTGCTGACATTTTAGCAGGTATCCAGGTATACTTTCCAAGCATCAAGGTTCAACAAAAGCAGTGGCGGAAACAGAGTGGGAGGTTGGATATGAGTTTTAAAAAAACACTTCTCTCCGTGGGACGAGCATGGACCCCAGTCCTCGAACCTCACTTGAAGTCGTCTGTTAATTTGCTAAAAGCTATTTCTAACAATCCTGAACAATTCTATCTATTGGACTGCATCAAGGAGCCAGCACTAGTTGAAGTAGAAACACAAACATTCTATTACATTAATTTATAT
>NW_022726429.1:868930-872784 GCF_011630105.1 Anneissia japonica
TGAAAATATTTTCTGAGAATTGGCATGTTTTAATCACACCGAAAGACAAAAAAAAAAAAAACTCATCGCATAATCAATATCAATACACTCAACACATTTATTATTATAAAACAAAACAAGCTATTATATAGGCCTATAAAATAATTTACAAAGATTTACTACAACTGACAGGGCCATCGTTAAATTAAGTCAGAGTCCAAAATATAACATCATAATTTGAAAACGTCATCTGACATCATGGGAACCTAAACTTTAATTACAATTATTTGTTTACTAGGCATATTCGAAATTATTGTTTTTAAGACTTTAACCTAATACAAACTGCTGATTAATAATAGCTGAGATTTGATGCACATTTCAGAATTAATAATCGTTTTTAGTATCTTACTGAATATCTATTGTCTACCAAATGAAATATGAATTATATATGAATCTTTAGAAATACAATTCTACAATATTATTCTTGTTTTTATATAGATAAATGTTCGATAAATAGTATCTTTCATAAAACAAACGAAATTCAGCGCGTCTATTTTCATTCCAATCAATGGCGTTTGTAAACATGTGCACTGACGCCATCGTCGAATCCCTGGACTTTCGACGGCAAAGCTGGCCTGCCTGGTCCCAGGCCAACCAGTAATAATTAACAAAATGTATTATTTTTTTTTAGATAGGCCTTTGCGCATCTTGTACATGCACTTCAACTTTTACAACAAAAGCCTAGGCCTAGTAGTACGTCCTACTGTACCTAGACCTACACTAGTTTGATGTCGTCGGGGTATAATTCTGTCTCTAAATGCAGCGTGACCACTAGGGAAAATCAAAATTCAACATTGGGTCTAAAAAATCACAAGATTGCTTTTAAAAACCCAAGATTCGCAAAATTTTAGTATATAAACTTCATTTAAAAGTCCTTCATTTTAAAGCTTTTTCAATGAATCATATTCTGTACAGTATTTTGTACTGTATAAGCCTTAACGAAGTTTCTGATTTTCGAGACCAGAAACTCGTTCGCTTTGGGCCATACTATTAGAAAATTAGAAAAACTATTACTCTGTGCGTCCGTGGAAAATCCTTTTTGGTGATTAAAACGTGATATCCTTTCCTCTGGCATTGTATGTTAGGTCAAGAGTCTGAAGTTTGTGTGCAATTTCACCCATTCGATGTTAACAAAGTCAGTACTTCACACAGTACATTAGGCCTATGGCCTTATTATATAAAAGGGCATAATCGATCTTTACAGAGTGTCTAATTGATCTGTCAATTTTATACCAGAGGGGCTTACAGTATTGCATAGGAGTATTTAACAATAAGAAAAATTGGGAAAACAGTTTCCTTTGAAGTTTACTTAAGCGATCGTGTATGAAACCGGGTCTATGGCAACTATAATTTGATACTACGTCTAGAAGTGTTAGAGATACGGACCTATTATTAAAAACTGTTGAATGCTAAATGATTACAAGATGACCAAGCATATGAATGAATCAGTCTACAATGATATTCAAAGATATTACACTGTACAGCTAACCGCTAATGTTTGTTTTGCATGTCTATTACACACCGTCACTCACAAATGTATGTAAAAATTGGTCGTAAAATTTGATAACAAGTTGACCATTAAAATCTATTGTAAATATTTATTTAAATCCGTACACCGATTTTGTTTCAAGTTGTTTGTTTTCAATATTATAGCTGTTTCTTTCCGATGACAATGTCTTGAAATCGTACTGTATAACACTCCAAAATTTGTTTTATGGGCAAACAACAGAAGGCTCTAAATTTTTACAAGTTGACCAAGCGTGTTGCTGCATCATTATTTTTTCAGTTACGATCACTATTACTATCACTAGGCAGAGAGCAGCGGTTTCGTTACCGGTTGGTACATTTCTTACAAACATTCAGCCAAAGGCCAGTGAAAGTTTTTTTTATCGATGTTTGCCATGATCCTTATGTGAGCTATCGTAAAGTCATGGTTTGCCGGAGTTGCGTTCAATTTAAATCTCCAAACTTCTGAAGCTGAGATATTCTATGAATGTAGGCTTGTACTGTAGGCTACAATTTAAAAACGGGTGACCAAATAATGAATTAGGTACTAAATTTCGATTTAATACTGAGTAAGTTAAAAACAGACATTCCGTCCGAGTGGGACTCATTCAAAAATTCGTGGGGGTTCGCTAGAAAACAGGGGGTTCATCAAATGATGTTTGGGAAAATAATGGTCAGAAAATACAGCATCTGATGGGGAAGAACCTTAAAATTATGGACACATAAATTTACAGCATGTGATGGACTGACCGTCTATCACATTATATTTGGGAAAACAATTGCCATAAATGTACAGCATCTGATATTCGGACCTGGGATGGGGAAAATTGGACACATATACAGCATGTGATGGAGTAACATTGGGGGTGTGACACAATGTGATGGTCCTTAGGTGGTCAATGATGTTTTGGAAAATAATGGATATATGTATACAGCATCTGATATTCGGACCTGGGGGTGGCGGAAGTTATGGACACATAAATATACAGCATGTGATAGATTGTCATTGGGGGATGGACATAAATATACAGCATTTGAAATTCGGACCTGGGGTAGGGGAAAATTATAGACACTTAAATTACAGCATGTGATAGACTGGAATTGGTGATGGGGGAGGTCTCATTTGACAAGTCTCTATGCAGCATGTGATGGACAGTCCCGGTGAGGAGAACCTTAAGTAACAGGCTACAGTATGTGATGGACCTTTGGAGGTCTATCAAAATGATGTTTGGCTTGGGAGATCTATCAAAATGATGTTTGGGAACACTTGGGGGCCCCCAAATAGACATAAATATACAGCATATGATGGACTGATCTTGGGGTGGGGGATGTGATGACTGATCTTGGGAGTGAGTTGGCCGTCAGTAGGCGATTGTTATGGGGTTACAGTCCCGGGTGGGGGAGAACCTTTAAATTATGGACACATAAATTTACAGCATAGCTTCAACAAATGATGTTTGGGAAAATAATGGTTAGAAAATACAGCATCTGATGGACAGTACCGGGTGGGGGAGAACCTTAAAATTATTATGGACACATAAATTTACAGCATGTGATGGACTGACCGTCTATACACATATACAGCATGTGATGGTGGCATGTATCAGATGGACAGTCCCGGGTGGTGGAGAACTTTCAGCATAGCTTCATCAAATGATGTTTGGGAAAATAATGGTTAGAAAATACAGCATCTGATGGACAGTCTCGGGTGGGGGAGAACCTTAAAATTATGGACTCATAAATTTACAGCATGTGATGGACTGACCGTCTATACACATATACAGCATGTGATGGAGGCATGTGATAGACGGACGAACGTATGCCTTTCTTCAATTAATTTCCAGTCAAATAATTATTACAACTTCAAGAAAACTCGTGTTTTTATTGCATAAATTTATTTCACAAGCTTTTATTCTGAAATAGCGGTATCAGTATTCTTTCTATAACGGTACAAGCCACCGGGAACCAGACGTCGAACAGAAAGTTTCAACAGCCCACGTGTGTTTTGTTACGACATCTAGGATCACACTCCCGAAAAGAAGGTTATTTATTGTTATTGAAGGTTAAAATTGTTTGAGTGAAAGTAACTATGAAAATTATAATTTAAACAACCCAAATTGCTTGATTGTCGTAGAAAATGTAGTCAGAATCACAGTACAGCACTGTATAGTGAGATAATTACAAATACTATCCCTTCAACAAAGGCTAGGCTAATTAATTGGGATAGGAGCATGGGCCCAAGCTAGACAGACAGCGCCTGATTTTCGCTGCGGTTCGCGATCTGAACTTTTTGGGAGTAGGTTAACGAC
>NW_022726429.1:872821-878414 GCF_011630105.1 Anneissia japonica
TATGAGGCTGGGAACAACTTATCCCCCCCCCCTTTCATAAATTTCTGGATCCGCCTCTGATTTTTTTGACTGAAAATGAAAATACTGTATTACCTTCAAAATCATTATTCAAAAAGACACAATCAAGTTATTGCAATTCACAAATGTACATTGATTTTTTACGTACAAAGGAACGATACGCACCCGCAGGGTTCTGGTTATTTATCTGCAGCTTATTTAATATAAACCACAATGTCCGTCGAAATTAAATCTCTTTACACCTGTATTCTCAAAACGAACTGTAGTCGAACTTTTAACTAAAACTTCATCTAGTCCCAGTTGCAACTCAACTTTGTATTTATAAACAACGTAGACGGCTGGCAATCAACGACTACCAAACTAACAGTGAAAAGAGCTAATTTTAATAGCAGACCAAATTTTAGAGATCCGGTAACGCGGATAAATATTAAGCCGCCGTCTCTCGTTTTAAGAACACTGGGTTGTAGTTTTATTTTGTGTATTATGCAAATGTTGTCAGACTATACTCCCCGCTTTATATATCATGTGTTTTCACAGTTGTTAAATTTAATTCTTGTGTCCTTTTATTTGATATATTATTTTTAAAAATCTTAAATGATATCGACAGGGCGTCATATATACGTCAACTAATGCAAACAGAAAATATCAGCGACGGAATGTAAATGTAGAAATGTTTTACATTAAACCTCATAACACACTGCTGATATATAATATTAAATGATAATGTAAAAGACTTACAGTAGGCCTATACAAATTAGGTCTTAGATTGTAAATAGACGTCGAAGGATTACTAAACGAACCACAAGAAATGTTAAAATGTTATTGATTGTTTTGAGTTTTAATGTATATTTAGCCATTTTAATGTAGGCCTATTATACTTATATGGAACTAATGTTTTTGAATGACTTGAAAATGTACCCGCTGCTATTTTCATATTGGACGAATAAATTTGAATCTGAATGTAAGTAATTAGGGGATCATCATATTTTATAAATGATAAATTCCAGATATACAATGAAGAAGGTGACATTCAAACAAGCAAAACTACAACTACGTGTAGAATGTTTACAGAATATTCACAGGACGTGTTAAAAAAGTGTAGGATATTTTAAGTCAAAAACACACGGTAAATCTATCTACTTGATTGTTCATTGCAATAACCAAATTCGTAGTTTTAACTGTGCATGCCCGTATCCAAGCTCAATCTATAAATTATGTTGTGCATATATTTATGTCGATTGACCTTAAAGCGAGAATGCGCAGTTCAAATACGAATTGGCCTATTGGTTGCCCTGTCTTGTTGCATTCCCTATAGAACTGCGTCGGCAGACGACAGTCGGTACAGTATGTGCCCGGCTTTGGAATGAGGAAACACGAAAACAAGCTTACCTATGCAGTTGTATCCATCTCCTATGAAACCAGTTCGACATTCACACATATACGACCCAATGACATTGAAACATGTGGCTTGCTCATGACAACCATTGTTAATGAAACATTCGTTTATATCTTTAAAAATGAACAACAAAATAAGAATTTCAGATCAGTGTTATAATGACTGAAAACTGGCTTAGCAGCTATACGGACACATATTAGGTCGAAAAGCAGAAAAGACACAAAAATATATGATTAGATAGCCTGTCAGTTATCTTATGCCTTGTAATCTAATACTTCGTCAGTTGTATTTAGAACTTTTATTAAGTTTTTACCTTCACAGATTAAACCATCACCCACGTAACCATCGTTGCACGTACAAGTGTAAGACCCGGCTGTATAGTTACATTCAGCATTGCTACTACAGATGTTCATTCGTCAGTTGTATTTAGAACTTTTATTAAGTTTTTACCTTCACAGATTAAACCATCACCCACGTAACCATCGTTGCACGTACAAGTGTAAGACCCGGCTGTATAGTTACATTCAGCATTGCTACTACAGATGTTCATTTCCACGCTGACACATTCATTAATATCTGAAGAAAAGATGAATTTTAAGAGTTAGTATCTTAAATAAAAACAAATGTAATAGGCCTACCCATAGAATATGCTAATTTTGAAGTTTAATTATGGGCACTGCAAGCGTACTCCAATATGTGGTTCTACAGTGGTTATATATTGTAGATATATTTTAAATTAAACAAATATGAAAACAAATTTTTTAAATTACATTATAATGGCAAAACGGTAAAGCAAACACTAGAGTATAGTATAATATCTAGTGTAAGTAATACGCAGGTAAGCAAGACAAAACTTGTAAACGTAATAGTATTCTGTGAATGCACATGTCATCCCCACATAAAAAAAATGGAGCAGATCTGAATAGAAAACATTGTTGTTTATTGAACAACTAAAGATTGATTCACACTATCTATTTTCAAGTGGCAAAACTGTGTGATTTTCCCATATAGGCACAGTTTTGTCATTATCACACTCATATACAGTATAGGCAAGTAATAGGGATGTGCCCCTTAAAACCTACATACATTTCCTATTATTTTCGTATTATATTTGATTTATCATGTTAAAATAGTTAATACATATTACACATTATATAATCGCTATGGATATTATTCTACCGATTTTATGAAAGTCAGAGGTGTTGATAGGTGGAGCTGGCTTCACCCTATTTACGTCAGTCTAATATATCAGTCTAATAAAACAGTTTTCTTACCCACGCAGTCACTTGATTCTTCAAGTTGCTGAAGTCTGTAGCCAACATAACAATCACATTCGTAACCTGGTGCCGTATTCTGACAATCCTGCTTACAGTCATGGGTTAAAAGCTGACATTCATCAACATCTGTGAAATTAAAAGACTTAAAGTAAATATTTTGCAAAGAAACAATATTTTGATCGCAAATGTCATGATCAGCTTTGGTTAGATTTGACCACCTTCACAAAATAATGTCAAAGTTTGGAATATGTTGTTTAAATAGATCTAATAGCGTGATAGGTGTCATGCAGACGAGGGGCTTAATTACCGGTACTCATTAAATAGGTCTGTGTCATAGAGGTGTTATAATGACCCTATACAAATTAGCGTTAAAATAAACATTTTATGAATACAGACCCCAACATTTTGCCCCATTGCCATCGAATCCCATGGGACATTCTGAACACGTTGCATCTTCGGCAGGTGGAGAGTTGTCTACACACGTAACGCCCGGATAGCAATAGTTTTCGGAGCATGCGTCGTATACGTTCCCGCAATCAGAACCAATGTAGCCAGGCGGGCAGTCACACTCGACAAGCTTTGGATTGGAAAACAAGATTGAAAAATGGAATATTTTAGGTAAAATGTTATCATTTAATTTATCTCGTCACTTAAAAATTATCTCATCCCTTAAAAATATAATAGAAGTCCTACATAATACTTCAGGCTTACTGTAACATAATCAAGCTTTAAATTAGTACAATAATATCTACTTTTCAGGACCACCACAATTACTTATAGGGCAACAACTGGAAGTTAATTGGATTATCTCTGATTTGAATTCACATTACATTTTCCAAAGAGGCATATTAAACATCTCTACAATCATCATGTGACAATTTGAGCCGCTTCATACAATTTTACATTAGTTTATTAAATAGATAATTAATAATTTTAAAAGTGAACAATCTTACAGCAATTTTATCAGCAGTGACATTAGATTCAGGCCTCTGTTGATCATAATTACAAATTCCACCGTTTTTGCATTCACATACGAAGACGATCGACTGAAGAGCAACCGTTGCAGAGCGTTCATCACTGGCGATAATTGTAATTTGCGCCATTGAAGTGTTTAGTGGTGTCCACGTAAACAAACCAGCTGGCATAAACAAATAATAACATGCCATTATTATATAACATACGTTAACAATATTCAACTACGAAAAAGTATACCCGGAAATATATAGTATAGTGTGAACGATACGTAAGCATTATATTTTATACATGAATTTTGAAAGGGCACAGCCAAAAGTACACTTGAACAAAAATCGTCAGATTATGCAACAAACAAATTACATAGTAAATGAATTGTTAAATATAGTTAAAAATGCGAACGACGATCAACTACAAGCAATGCAAGTAAACAAGCAGGTAATGTCGTAGGTTGTAATACCAGAATTATAGTATGATAAACTTACAATTCGATTGGATACTTGCATCATTTGTATTCGTTAGCAACGAATACGTTACATTTCCTCCTTCCGGATCTCTAGCAGTGATATTAAGTTTCACTGATTGGTTAACCTGCACCTTTATTTCCTGTGGTCCGTCAATTATGTATGGTGGAAAGTTCTCTGTAACAAAGAAGCGTAAGAAGGAATAGCATCAAATTAAATTAATGAAGATCTTAGTTTATTCCACTCTGTGAATTTGATAGACTCGATGCACATACACTGGGTTATTTTAAATTAAAAAAAAAAAAAAAATAGACAGTATATTATTGTAAAAGATGATGAAGACGATAACAATGCTAAAATTAATACTAATAACAATAAAAATAATAATAATAATTATTGCTGATACTATTAATAAAACCATTCAAATCCGTGGGCGCTATGTACACTGTATATTATATAACTCCCTAGAATGTCATTGCACTTAATTGAATGATTCCAGTAGTTTGGACGTCCTTCTTGTATGTTATTTATATAATGTTCTTCCAAATTTCCAAAATAACATTATGTGTACTTACCAAGTTTTTCAGCGGTATCCTTGTTTACATCGTTTGTTGTCTTCGTATTTTTTGCAATGTCCTCGTTTCCAGTGACAAGTCCGTCTTATAGGCAACTTACGTCCGTCTTACATATATTTGTAAAATTAGCTTGACTCACTGTCGACACAGATGCCAACACTTCGTCTAAGAATATCGGTGTAAACCCTAAATTATTAAATGTGTTCCAGCTTTCCCCTTGTATGTAATAAAACAGGGACGAGTTTTGCGTAGTTCTTCCTACAATCAAAAAATGGAGAGTTTAAATCGAAATGTAATGTTAAACTCCTAAGCCTCCTAACGCGACTGGTGCACATTGGTCGATCGACGACCAACAAATTAGTTTTCGCTCATTATGAGCGCTTGCGTTAACGCCATTAATTTTCGCTGACCGTCGGTTAGGCCTACTTTGAATGGATAGTGTCAAAGAACCGCGTTGGATGCTTACGTCGACGCTACAGATTCAATATTATCTTTATATTGCATAAGTGGTTAGAAGTTCAAATGCGTAATGAAAAGGTATAAAGTATTAATTTCAATACAATTACTGTATATTAAAAGCATTAGAACGTTAGAACAACTTAAAAGTAGATGTGTTCAATTTATAGAACATATAATATTATGTTCCATCATGTTATCGGCGGGTTTACTTATTGCAAGATGTACGGTAAGAAAAAAAAAATGATGCAGTGGCTCTATACTACTAAACCAAATAGGTATAAAAATAAAAATGTGTATATCTCCTTGGATTAACTATATTCCGTTGCTTTATATTCATTAGATGTTAATCCACATATTATATTTGTGAATATAAAATTGATGTCAAGCCTGGTTTCCATAAAATCGCTACACTGTCGCTGCAGTGTGTCAGAG
>NW_022726429.1:885768-893475 GCF_011630105.1 Anneissia japonica
GATGGACTGACCGTCTATACACATATACAGCTGTCTCTTATACACATCTAGAAAATAAAATTATTATTATTATTATTATTTATATGATTATAATTATTATTGCAGTATTTACAAATAAAATGTATAAATTACAAAAAGTATTTGAAATTACAATAAAAAGTACACTTAAAAATTTAAAAAAAATTACAAATAACACTAAAAACATACAGCACTAATGACAAATATAATTATTAAGGTGACATTTAAACATATCTAAAGAATTGGAAAAAATATCAACTTCAGGACATTTGGTAACAAAATCATTATACAAACAAGATAATCGAGAAATATAACCATTTTTATAGACATTAACACGACAAAACTGAACAGAAAATAAATCACGTTGACGAAGACGACGACTAGGAACTTTAAATGAGAAATAGGAGATAAGGTTACAATCAAACGAATTCACACATTTAAACAGGAACAAAAGATCAAGGTACATACGTTTAGAAGACGGACAAGTAACATTTAACTTTTTATTGACCGAGTCAATGATGGCATCATCGAAATTGATTATATTATTGTTAATAAGATTGTTAATACGACGAGGGCCAAATGTTTCAGGACTGATGAAGCGCAAGAACCTAAAGTGTATCCTGTCGATTCGTTTAGAGTTACTTTTAGATATTGAATTAAAAATGACAGAACAGAAATCTAAAGATGGTCTAACCAGTGTGAGATAAAGAAAACGTTTTGTAGGAATATGAAAAAAGATCGACAATTGCGCCACATCATTCCCAAGACTGTTGGCCCTCGCCGTAATAAAATTAATATGATAAGTAAACGTAATCAATAAATATACCAAGATCCTTATGATAATCTACTTTGATGAGTGCATTGCAATTGATTTTATAGTCATATTTCAAAGGATGCTTTTTCAATGTATTTGATAAAACCTTACACTTGTCGGGATGTATAGTATCATACAAGACGCTGACGCCCAACGGTACAACGTGTCCAAATCCTCCTGGAGCCCTCTAACATCCTCGAGCGAAGAGATAGTATTATAGAGTTTAAGATCGCCAGCATAGAGGAGGCTCTTAGAGTGTTTGAAAAGAGAAATAAGATCATTGATGTATATATTGAAGAGTAAAGGCCCAAGGATAGAACCCTGTGGAACACCTGAAGTAACATTATGCCACTCCGATGATGAACCCTGATGACGACTCTCTGCTGCCTACCATTCAAATAAGAAGTGAACCATGAAAGTAAACTACCACGAAAACCAAAATTGTGTAATTTGTGAAGTAACAGGGCATGCGAAACTCTGTCAAATGCACGTGAAAAATCTGTATAAATTACGTCACATTGCTTCTTACATTTGATGGCTTCATAGGCTGGTGCAAGGAGACACGCAAGGTTGGTCTCACAGGACCTACCGGACATAAAGCCAAGTTGCTGATCAGCAATGTAAGGAGCAATGCGAGGATAAATAGAGTTATATATATATACGATACGTTCGAAAACGGCAGAAGTGAGACAGGTCGGTAGTTGTTAACATCGTCCTTGGGTCCTTTCTTATGAATGGGAACAATGTTCGAGCGTTTCCAATATAAAGGAAAAAATCCAGACTGAATTGATTCGGGGAAAATGTTATAAAGTGGAATAGACAAAGAGTCGGAACAATAAGTACTGTAAAAGCATTACGCATTACATGGTGAAGCTCCGATGAGGGCAGTATAACAGAGTCAGTAGAACGTGCTTAACATGCTAAAATACTGTACAAAGTGGCGTAAGTTATTAATACAGTATTATAATATAGTAATAATAACCATGTGACGATCAAACAAGATTAATCAATCAGACGGGTATTCTAGAGCTCGTCATAATTAGAGAATTTTTAAAATAATTCTATAGATTAAATAATTTGTACAAATTATAAAGCCTTTAAATAATTGACAATTGGATACAAGAACTCACGGCCGGGGTTCCTTAGAACCATCGCATGGAACCGGCGCACAGATGGCACGGTTAAACCGATGATTTTAGCCAAAGTCGGTCTCCCTTGGATAATATTGATCCGGCCAAGACAAATTTGGCTTAGCCAAAATCGGTGGTCTGCCTCAACAACAGTGCTAGGTCTAGGCGAGTTTGTCGGTGACATCTATACACTGGCATCATTTGTTCGGGCCTTACTAAGGTCATTACCTCGCTGGTGTGGCCAATATCGTCGGGGGGGAAAAAAGTTGGGAAAAAAAAGGAAAAAAGAATGAAAAAGAAAAAAATGATAGCCCACAACGCCTCAAATGTTATTTTCGGGCGTCTAGAACACACAAATTTCGCGGGGGCATACCCCGGACCCCCAGGACATTGTTGTTTCGATCGGCCCACATTTCGTCCCCCCTTTTGGCCCCCCTTTTGGACATCTCTGGATCCGCCCCTGGGTAGAGGCCACCGGCGGACCTGTAGGCCTATTCGTTTTGTAGGTCTGGCTAGGATGAGTCCGTGGGAGGGGGAGGCGATGGCCCAGGAATTCACATTTTGGTTTCCCTCTTTAAATGTTTTTTCTTTGCTGTTTTGCAGTGCACGGTAGTGGAGCCCTGGGCTTATTCTGGGGTGGAAGGTGCTGATGCTCAACATACTGCCTTTGAGTATCTGCACATACTTATATGGGGAGCAACACTGCCTCGATGGGATAATTGGTATTTGTATTTTGCTTGAAATTATTATTATTATTATTATTATTATTATTATTATTATTATTATTATTATTATTATTATTATTATTATTATTATTATTATTATTATTATTATTATTATTATTATTATATTGTTTGTGTTTGTTTTACTCTTTAAATAGGAAAGGTAAAGGTAGGAGAATAACCCATATCTTGCAGCGTCATTGTGCTGAATTGCGTATGGGCGTGGCCCGTCACTACACCTAGCAGCCGTAAATAGGTGCTTCAATTCATGGTAGATACACTGTTCACATCATTCCACAACGACAGGGGCTGAAATCAACCATAAACCCCTACTCTTCCGAAAGATGCAATGGGTTCTTTAAAGTGCACACGAGCCAGATGTATACACTGGACCTCCATTGTAAGTCCTTATTCGAGAAGACTTGGTTCTACCAACCGAACCATGGGTGAGGAGCGGCTGGGCTGGTACCAGCGCCGATGTCAAGGCTGTAGCTATCGGCGCCCCTGCCTTACCACTCGGCCACTCGACAATATTGTTTATGTTCAGAGAGAAATATTAAATTAAATGAAATATATCCAGACTTCGGGGATTTGCTACGCTATTATGAATTCCATAGAGCATTGTTTGTGACTTTGAATATATTATTCTAAAAGGTTTCATAAACTGTGGATCAGAGAATGAAATATAATTATTATAAGTGTATTTTCAGTTTCAGTTTCAGTTTATTTTCCAAAAACTTAACATTTTCATATATTGATCAAAGGAAGGATGACCAACAAAAGAGCAAAGCTCGTATACCACTGGCCACCTAAGCAAAATTATGCAATTACACGGACAAACATAACGTGATACAAGACAACAGTGACAAAAACATTTTGACAGGATATGAACTAAATAAAAGTATGCATGAATGTAAATATATAAAGGATCCTTATTGATATGTTAACAACAAATAGTTTTTATATATCATTTTGAACATTTTGACAGATATTGAATTACGAATAGAAGCATCAATATTATTCCATAGAATCGGACAATGCCTTCGGATAGTATTTCTGACCATATCAGTAACAAAAGTATGTGGATGGTACATATCAGAGGACCTGGTACCATAATCATGAACTGAATGTACTCTAAACAAAATAATTTGAAAAATTAACTGGTAATAAATTATTTTTAAATTTATACATAAAAATACCTTTAGATAACTTATGGATGTCATACACAGTTAAATTTTTAAGACTGGAAAATAGTGGTGGTGAATGTTCATGGAATTGTGAATTTGTACATAGACGCATTATGCGCTTTTGCTTGCGATAAACAGTTTCAAGACAGCAATTATTACGATCAGCCCAAATCAAAGTACAATATTGGATATGAGGAAGAACTAAGGTCTTATATAAAGATGATAAAACATTAACATGTAAGATTGGCTTTAGTCTGAAGAGAATACCAGAATATTTTGAAACTAAATTTGCAATATAAGTTGTATGTTGATTCCAAGTTAAACATTCATCCATTATTAAACTAAGAAATTTGCAGCTAGTGAAACGCAAAATATTATTACCATCAATAGTAATATTAAGGTCCTTAAGTACGGTTACTATATCTATTTCTAAAAATCATATAGATGGTTTTATTAACATTAAGTGATAGCTTATTTGCCTTAAACTAGCATGAAATAATAGAAAGATCGTAATTGACATTCTCAACTAGAGAGTTTAAATTATCATCAGAAATTAATAAGTTTGTGTCGTCTGCGAATAGAATAATATTAGAGTGCTAACATATGTAGGCCAAGTCATTTATGTAAATAATAAAGAGTAAAGGGCCTAAAATTGAGCCTTGGGGGATACCACAACAAGTATTTAAATATGATGACTTATGGTGGTTAAAAGAAACATATTGCATTCTATCACTAAGATAACTGTTGAACCACTCAAAGGCGATACCACGAATACCATAATGATGCAGTTTACAGAGTAGAATCTTGTGATTTATGGTATCAATTGCCTTTGAGAGGTCCAAGAAAATTCTAAGAACATGTTTCCTCTTGTCAAGGTCGGAAATAATGTTATCATATGCCTGTAAAATAACCATTTCAGTAGACATATTTGGGCGAAAGCCAAATTGGTTATTATGCAATAAATTATGTCGAGAAAGATAGTTATATAGTCTTTTATGAATAATGCATTCTAAAATTTTGGAGAAAACGGGAAGGACCGAGATGGGTCTATAATTACCAAAGGTATCAGTTTCCCCACTTTTGTAAACAAGAGTTATCTTGGCAATTTTCAGTTTCTCTGGAACAATTCCAGTAGTTAAGGATAAATTAAAAATGTGAACAAGTGGAGGTGCTATCAGTTCACCAACTAATTTAACAAGATCAGGCTTAATATCATCAAAGCCGCTACTAACACCAGATTTCAAATTTCTAACTATTGAGAGTATTTCATCTGTATCAGTTGGTAAAAAAAGAAAGATCTAAGCGTAATTAACATAGGAAGTTTTGTTACATTAGGGTTACAGTATTGTTGTTTACATACTTTTTATACAGCTTTCCTTTCCGATTTATAGACTTTAAAATCGCTGCGGTAATCCAAGGCTTTTGAGGAATACGACGACGAGAATTCTTGGATTGCTTAAAAGAAAAAGGAAAGTATATTGTAAACCTCTGTGAATTTACGAATGGATACGTTATACGCAAGATCAGCACCAATCAATAGTGCTCAGATCATTATAAAAAATTATGAACTCTAGTTTGGTTGAATAAGCGGGTAGCGATCTTATTCGAGGTACTGATATTATTATTGGGATTGGATTTGGTGATTTGGTAAATTGGATAATGATCAGAGATATCGGCGACAACAATACCTGATTTGATATTATGGGAAAAAACATTGGTAAAAATATTATCAATCAAAGAGGCTGTAGTAGGTGTTATATGGTCTTTACATCATATTTCTAAGATTAATGAAATATTCATGCAACAGCTTTTTGTGAAAATTTCTATCAATGTCACTGTTCACATGCTGTCTCTTATACACATCTAGATGTGTATAAGAGACAGGTCTATATGCTCTGATGGTTGGTCGATCAATATTAAATCATTCCTGATTCGAAACGATATTGATTTATGAACATGTATAGCAACACCTCCACTTCTTCTTTCACAATGAGGTGCATTAATTTAATTATAGTTATTTATATAAATTTCATTGGAACCATCCTCTTTAAACCATGTTTCTGAGAGTGCTATAATCGAAAAGGTGTGATTTAAGCTTGTAAGAAACGCAGTAATCTGATCGAAATTTTTATTGAAACTGCGCGAGTTTATATGCAAAATTGAAAAATCATGCTCATCACACGAAACCGAGATAGTATTATCAAAATTGTAGGAACATGAATGGGGTATATCATAATTAATTAAAGTATTAGCGTTATTTATCACATCATTGAGAGCAAATGGATTAAGTTTCATATTTAACATTCTATTATACTAAATATTATTATTAAAACTGAATACGGCAAATTAAAATTCGTCGTCATCAGCGTAATGGTTAAAAGGAAAGATAGTTCCAGTACAGTAAAACAAATCCAGTCTACATTGGCATTAGCATAAGTATAGACACAGCATCTATGATAGTACGAGTTACAAATATTACATAATATCATTGACTGATGGCTTCTAATGTCTTTTGAACAAAAATTACAGTAATTAATCATCTACATAAAATATTCATAGAGTAGGATGTACAGTAATAAGAAACCCATCCGGATCGGAGAATAAACATACAAATATAAAATATAGAAAGCTCCATGCCAACATACAACATATAAACAAATAAACATATATTCACTTAACTATGGGCAGTATATGCCTAAGCGAAAATGATAGTGCTGACACGAATAACAAGAAACTGGGAAGTTATCATAATGTTATAACAGGACTCATTATGGACATACATTATTGTACTGATTTTGTGAGAAATCCACGCAAAACACAGTTTACCGATTGAAAAGTCAAAGCTTATCAATGTTTAGGAGCTTGTTGTTCTCAAAATGCAAACAAACTATTTATTCCTTCCATATTACCTTGTGAACAAAAATGGCTACCTTAGTACCTTGAACACGTATTTTGGCATTTTTTCCACTTTCAATCAGCTTGTTTCGGATGGGAATGAGCCTCTTCCGTTCCTGCTGCATGGATGTAGGTAGGTGTGGAACAGCAACAACCGTCTTCCCAGCAACGTTCAGCTTAGCGCGGGAAATACAATTCAAAACAGCCTCACGATCCTTCATTTTCAGGAATTTGGCTATGATGCGCTTAGTCGCTGTCTCGTACTTTGTAGGCAGACGGTGGACATTTGCAAATTCAATGTCGTTCATATCAGTGGTGTTACCTTTAGTCAAAACCTTACGTAGAACATTCTCAGTATCCTCATTTGTACTAGTTTGAGGAATGTTAAAAAATAACAGGTTTGCTTTTTTACCGTAAAGCTCCATTTCTAGCCTGCTAACCTTCAGCTCATGAATTTTCTCGTTTAAATCCGACTCCAGCTTAGGGAATATTTCCCTCTTTATTTCCAATTGATTTTAATATACATGATTTTATTGATTTAAATATATATTCCTGTATGAGAGAGCATTCTATACAGTTTCAAATCGTGTTAACTAGTTTTAACGTATCAACGTTATATTATTTTGTTGATTTTATTATATTTTATTGTATTTGTTTCAAACTGTATGGCAATGAAATTGAACTCGTATAATTAACTGTTCCTTTTGAAATGAAACATCAACGAAGCTCATAGTCGAAAACGGAAAAAATTACCTTGTAGATGATATAAATATAAAACGTATAGAATGCAAATTAGTCTGCCTTGAAGTTGGAAGCAGGGGACTACTAACCCTAGACAGTGACAGAAGGCTATATGATATAATCAAAAGTAGAAGAAATGTACAATTAACGAAAAGAAAAATACCAGAAATAGCTCTAATTTCCAGTACACCATATATACC
>NW_022726429.1:893755-897962 GCF_011630105.1 Anneissia japonica
CAACCAGAACCACAAAAAAAAAACCAAAATCAAAAAAGAAAGAGGAGGGCAGACGAGGGCTGAGGAGAGGCAAAAGCGGTACAAAAACTACTATCACCGGATATGGTGTGCCCCTCCAGTTCCAAATTTAATATTATTAACTAATATAGATATTAATTTTATCAAAAATATATAAATAATAAAATATATATATATAATTAAAAAAAATTAATAAAAAACAGTTGGAGGAAAAACAATTAAGAATCCCATGAACGAAATTGTCTAAAATAATTTTTAATTTTCCCTTTGAAAGTGCCCCAGCTGTCACAAACAACACAATCTTTAATATCAATAGGTAAATTATTCCATATTCTCATGAAACGGCCAGAAATGCTGTACTTAGCAGAATCTGTATTAGCCCACAAATGGATAAAAAAAAAAGAGTTTATTGACACGATAACTAGTGATTTCGATGTTATCGAGTACAACAGAATCATGTATACAGTTATAAAGAAGTCTACAAACAAACAGTACGGTAAAATATTTCCTATTGTTTGGGACAGCATTTTTGATTGATTCAAAAAAAATATTTTTTTTTTAAGAGCTTGATACTTTATATTTAGATTTGCTTAGATTGTAAACAGTAACTAAAATACGGTAGTTTATACATAGACACATAAATAGAAAATACAATAAAAAAAATCATTACATTTTCTTCTCTTTTTCATTCATTATTAATTAAAGGATGAAGTATAAACATACTTCTCTTGAATTAAAAAAATATGTACTATTATATATATATATATATATATATATATATATTAGGGCTATATAATTATATATATATATTTGCAATAAAGTATTATATTATATATGCATATGCATAGGCCTTGTCATACAAAAATACAATAACATTTGGTACTTACAATACATAGACAAAATATTGATAGTTATTATAATTATATAGGCCTATTGTATAAACAATAAAATTACATTTTTTTTAAATAAATTACAGTGGACCTTCATCGGCTCTTTTGGTACATTTAGTCAATCAAATCAATGCATTTGGGCTATGGTGAAAAGATGGGAGAGTATTAATGATGGAGCTATTTGTGGCACATTTTGGGGAGTGTATAGCCTACAGATAATAGTTCACGAGTTATGGTTACGGTAATCCTCAAAAGTATAGAATAATCTCATATTATATATATTATATAGCCTATATTCTATTCATTTATCATTTATTTATTAATCTATCATCTTAGATCAATAGCATCAATTATCATTAAACGTGATCAAACATGCAGGTTGTACGAATAGTAATTCCATTCAGAATTCAACTCTCCTCTCATAGGTCGCCCTCTCCAGTTCCTGTATGATTGAATCGGTTTCAAGGTTGGCGTGGGTGCCTCCGTCGCGATTCCTGCTAGGGCCAGGGATATGGCCAGACTGGGTTGAGTTAAGTTTGATAGATTTTAGTAGTAATCGATGAGAAGGTTATATGAACATCATAATCTTTATTAAAATATTGTCAATGTCACTTTTACGGAGTTTTAGCGTATTTTAAGGTGCCTCGCACTTTTTCTACAATACTGCAGTTATACCTCGTCCTGACTCGCATGAATCCCAGTTGACTTGCATGAATCGCATGCCTCGCTGACTGCAGTTTGTCAATACCCCCTATTTTTTCCTCCTTTTTTATTTTAATGATAATACACCAGGCTGTCACAAAATCAAAATTACGAGATTATTTGGACGTCTGTTTGTGAATTTTTCAAGGGTCTTCGCTTTACGGACACCCAATATGGATATCTACTAACGAAGACGAAGATCCGACAAACGAAAACCTCCAATTATTTCTAAATTATCTTAGGGTGTCTACAAAACGAAAACCGAAGACCTAAAAACAAAGACCTCCATTTTTTTCTCAATTACCTTTTTGGAAATATTTCGAAATCATCAAATACGGTAACCATTTCTAAGTCCCTCTTTCATCGTCTGGGAGGGAATAACATGAAGAATATCACAGATAATCAGGGCCTTCGTTGTATAGACATCATATGGCTGTCTATAAAATGAAGACCCAAAAGCGGAGACCTACATTTTGTTCTCTTTTATTTGAATGCTACTACACCAGGCTGTTAGTTACGAGTTAGGATATCTGTTCTTGAAATTATCAAGGGTCTTCGTTTTATAGACACCCATATGGGTGTCTACAAAGGAAGACCGAAGACCTGAGAAACGAATACCTCCAGTTTTTTCTCAATTATCTTATCTATATATTATCTAGATATTATCATATCTATTTTTTTATATAAATATAATAATGTCTCTATAACTTTTGTTTTTGTTTTTTTGTGTAAAATTACAGTAGTAGGAAAACGAATTGCCCTGTAATTATCTCATCAATCCTATGTTGGTGCATGGAGTTATCTCCATGGTTGGTGACGCAACCAAATGCCCGATAGGTCCTACAACACAAATGTCGTAGGCAAGATTTTTACAGTATAACAAACCAACGTTGTATATAATATAGGCCTAATAATGTGCAACTTTATTTGTTTGTATTTCATGTATAGGCCTACATCATAAAACGGTGTGATGGTGAATACTGATGGGGACTGGCAAAGTTATTAAAGGTCATTTAAAGAAACGTTGTTAGTCTTTGCTTTCTGTATAAATATACCATCTAGTGTGATAACAGTTGGTTGGGAACCGTCAGTAATTTTCAAGGTAAATTTCTGTAGTCTGATTATTTACCCTAGAGGGCGTATAGTAGTAAGAAGGAGTTGTTACAAGATATGCTCTGCTGATTCGGACGTTTAAAGGGCGAGGTGGCGCGTTACCTGGACAAGAAGACGTTGTGCTTATAAGTTATATAGCAACAGCTGACACGTTGGGAAAAAGAAATTTGTTGAAATGTGCCCGATTAACCGATAAGGATAGTTATAACTCTTTCCTTTTTTTCCCCATCCTGACAGCTCCCAATCACAAACCATTGTTATCAAATAGGCCTATAGGCATATAATTAATTTTTATACAACGTTCATTATTGTAAAATAAAAAGGGAGAAATATATGACCTTTTGACCTTTTTATATCACACAGCCACACCTAACAATCATTAACACAAATATTTTATTTAACCCATCAAAAACTGTATAACTATAGAAAAAAATAGCGACCGACCATGTGAACTTTGACCTCTTAGTATCATAAATTATATCTCACGCAAAACTATCATTAACACGAGTTTTTATTTAATCCCTCAGAAACTGCAAAAGTATAAAAGAAAACAGGCATTTGATGTGTTATTACAAAATACGACAGCTCAGTTTATTACAAAATACGACAATCATTGCAAAATACGACGTAACAAAAAGTAATAACAACAACGAGAACAGCAATGAGGTTCTGGGCTCCGCCTTGCGCGGACCAAAAATTGTGAAAATAATGATACCGTACCGAATGAACAGAGTATCCACCCGGCCTAACAGTATGATATTCTTTAAAATAAATAAATAATTGAGGTATTCTTTGAACATAGATAAGTCTACAATACAGAAGTGGGGTGGGTTTGTGAATGTACATGTGTGCGTTTGTTGGTGTGCGTTGGGGCCATGTGTGTGATGTGGCGAGGGAAGTATGTGAATGTCTCATGGTGTATGGTTTGGATGAACTTGCATGTGTGTACCTGTGCTTACAACGTGTATATATTTCAAATTGTAAATATTGATGTTAATTGTAAATTAATGCTGAGGACGAAAATATAACTGCACTTAATTAAAAAACTACTTTAGTATTGATAATTTTAAATCCATATTCAACCAAACACCAACTGATAGTTTTCTGTTTGCATTAAATTGCAGAAGCATCGTTAAAAAAATTGAAGCATTCAAAAAGTATATTCCATCTCTTGATTTTGAATTTGGTCTAATAGGACTAACAGAAACGTGGCTCAACAAGGAGACATCTCAATACAATACAATAATTTATACATATTTACACCTATTTATAAAAATAGAGAATAGTCTGTTGCGCTATATATCCACTCAAATAATTATATACTACCAGATAAGAAATGACCTGTCTGCTAAGATAAACGAAGGAGAGTGTATTATAATTGAAGTAAAGAATAATAATAACTTATATGTGGTATAACCTAGAGGTCCCATTGGAAATAAGCAAAGATAATAAATAGCAGAAGATAGAGCAGCTTCCCAATATAG
>NW_022726429.1:898938-900548 GCF_011630105.1 Anneissia japonica
AATAATAAAGGCGCCGCTCTGGTTCGTTTGTTTCCTGTAGTTTCTCCACTTAGTAAAATGGTCAAATTTTACCCCATTCGCAGGAGGGCGGATGTTCCATCAAATTTAATACAAATACGCGGAGCAGATCATTCTTCTGCTATTTAGGTTCTTTGAAATAAGCCTAGGACTATCATGGGCTTTCCTTGCATCTCTGTCTACTGTGTGTTTTTCCTGTTACCTGTCTTTTTCATAATTTGGCTTCGTATATTTTTAAGTAGTTAAGTTTTCTAATTACATAAATAAAATAATTAAGATAAAGTGAATTTTAAAATGAAAAATTTTAAAAATGTATTGTTATTAGATTAAGGTTAATTACTTAACTACTTTATATATTTTTTCATGTATTGTTTACGTATTTTACTATGTATTGAGATGCGAATAAATTCAAATTCAGTCCCCTAAAGCACATAATCCCAACACTTAACCAACTTAGTGAATTAATGCACACAGTAAACCATGAAAGTAAAAATGCATACCCGGTATCTTATGGGCGATTTTAATTTAGATCTTCAGTCCCGCGGATAATATATTAACATAATCTTTTATTCCACTTGTAAATAAACCCACTCAAATCACAAAGGACATTACCAAAATAATTGATAATACTTATAAGAATAATCAAGAATTGCAAAATATACACACAGAAATATTAGTTAATGACACCTCTGATCACTTCGGAGTTTTCTGCATGAATGATTCAGAAAAATATTTATCACCACGACTACAAAAAAAAAATATAATTAAGTTATACCGTAACAACAAAAGCAACAGTTTAGAATTGAATTAGAGGACCATGAGTGGCAGCATGTAACTAGATGTGAAGACGCTAATGAGTCATATAAACATTTCTCAAATACTTTAAAAACAATGATAGATCGGTGTTTTCCATTAACAAAAGTCAAAAGTAAATACAATTAAATCTCCGTGGATAACCCATGGAATTCAAAAATCACTAGCTTTGTATCAAAAATAAACTATACATTAAATATGAAAAGAAACAATCTGTAATCAGGGAAAGGAAAGAAGATTTACTATAAAAATGAATTCGAAAAGCATAAGAGTAACATAAAGAAAACATGGGACGTTATAACAAAATGTTAGGTAGGAAAAAACATCATGATATACTTTTGAAAATTAAATTAAATTCCAAGCAACTAAATGACCCGATCGCTATAGCGAATGCGTTTAACTCATACTTTATCAATGGTGAGAGCAAATGATGGCCTACGTCATGATAACCACGAAAATAACACAGCTAAGGCAATGCTATACATAACATGTCAAATTCAATATTGTTTACAGCAGTATCATAATCTGATATTAATAAATACATTAATGACTTAAATGTAAATACGTCATGTAGTTGTGATGATATTGAGGCCTTTTATATAAATAACTCGGATATACTGGCATAAACTCTTCGGAAAACAGTAGGGGATTGTCTGCCGGTGTACTGCCCAATTCCCCACCAGAACACCACAACAAGTCCTGGGTTATCCTTGGTGTGATTCACACCGAAATACTTATATATCTATCTATCTATAAATCCCCACCCCTGGGCTCCAACC
>NW_022726429.1:900636-903293 GCF_011630105.1 Anneissia japonica
GATCTGGAGATCGTGGGTTCGAATCCCACCCGAGAACAACTTGCGATTTTTTTCGCAGTTGTTTTCAAATGTACTGAGTATTCGGTACATTTCCACGCCAGGTAGGGCAAAAATTACACCTATACATGTTTCTCCTGACGCAAATCCAGTCATTGTAAGTTAGGACCATATTGAAAATTACAAGCCAATCGCAGTGGCGTATCCAAGATTTAAGGAAGTGGGTTCTGATGAAAGCGAGAGTCCAGAACCACGTCAGCGCCATCATGCTTAGCGATGACGTCAGAAAACTTTCAGTATTTTGTACCTCTGGATGTCCGGATATGGAATCAAGGGGGCACCCCCGTGCGCCCCTACTCGTTTTGCCACTACCCCCACCCGTTTTGCCACTAAATTTTTAAAATTTCAATGCAAATCAATGTCATGTGCTACTCACTTACCTAATCTAAAACTATTGAGTGCCCCCCCCCCTCCGTTTGGAAAATTCTGGATCCGCCCCTGAGAACTTAATTATTGCCTTTTAGGTAAAGGTAAGGTAGAGGTCGAAAGCTGAAGCTCTGGGCTCACAGACTGGAGTACTCGTCTCTCTTTCCTTGGCGTTTGGGCCAGACTGTGCAAGGCTGTTGGGGGTTCGCCACTCCTCCCGCAGTAGTCTGTTTCAACTTCCAATCATATGCCGGCACCCATTTATACTGGGTGGAGAGGGACAAACGTAAATAAAGTGTCTTCCCTAAGGACAAGCGACTTGCGCAGCGATCGGGTTGAAACAACAGACGTCACGGTTAAGAGTTCATGCCACAGCCGTTGCGCCAACCGCTTTTTAATTTTATTATTATTATTATTTTTTTTTTTTTTTTGACAAACTGAGTAAAACAAAACGAATTAATTAAATAGATGCTTTAATTTGGCGCTTAAGTACTATAATATCCATCTGAGCCCCCAACATGGTTTTGGCTAAGGTAAAAAATTTTAAGAATTGTAGACTTATAGATGCCCCAAAATAGCACTTGAATAGTACAAATCCTACGATATCCACCAGAGCCCCACCATCGTTTTGGAGTGCAGATGAGTAAATTTTAAGAACTTGGGATTTTTAGAAGCCCGAAAACGGCACTTTCATACTTAAAATTTATGAAAACTATCATACTTCTCAGTATTTTAAAGATAGTTATTTTTAAATAATTATAACTCCATAATTCCAGCGCCATAACTCCATTAGATGTAGGCACCATAGTAGGGCGAGGCCTATGTCCTAGGCCTAGATCGATTTAAGTAAGCCTAGATGAAATCATCACACGATTTTATCCGCCTGTACGGACCAAAATGTGATTACTGTATTCTCTCAAATGCTCGAAAAATGTTATTTCTTTGACGAATGTCTACAAAATAGTACTTAGGCCCATGTATTGCCTGAAAGGTAGGCCTACTTGTGGCTACTAAATGTAAGTTTTATTTTGTTCTGAGTGCACAATTTGTAAATATAAATCATTTGGTGAGGCGAAACACCATAATGCAAGATGCTGTAGGGCGTGTCAACGTGGAAAAAGACTAAAGAGACTACCTATAATACTGTATGGTTATTTTACAACACGACATTATGCTATGACGTCATGTATCCATAGTTTGTGACGTGTTAACCTTCCTGGGAGTGGCTCATGTGCATTGATGTGAATGAACTCAGTGGAGTGTTTATACGACCAGCGTATCGAAACATGTCAGATTTCGGTTTGCCGTACGCATGACGTCATTTGAGTCTAGTCATTCATTTCGCTACACTTCCGCATGTATCATAGTCAACATTAATATACTTAGTCATATTTACATCAGTGTAGCGCATGGTTCCCCGTAGAACTGGCAGAACAGTGTGGTCAATATCCCACTTTCATGACAACATGATTATTTACACGCCGGCAAGCAACCCATGAAAATAAAAACAAAACTTGTGTTTCCATTTCTTGGTGTTGAGTCATTCAGAAGCCAGTGTCTGGACGACGTCGAGTGTATCACTAAGTACTTCAAAAATATTGTCCACCACTTTAATACAAATGAGCTGAAAAGTAAAGGTAAGATATTTGGCTATTAATAACTTTAATTTTTGTTTTAAGGTATATATGCTTACGGTCAGTATAGTTAACTTTATTTGTGAGATTAAGCAATTACACTTTTATTTTATCCAGTCCTGTTTGCTATACCGTAGGCTAGCCTACTTTATATTATTGGGATTTCCGCTGATGAAACAGGTGAACCACGCCTACAACGGTGATGAATCTTTGCACCAAATATTATCATACAAAGAAAAGATATAATTTTTTTCAACAGTGAAGATCTATTTCATTTCCTATATTTCGTCATGAAGGATAGAAGTCAGTAAAACATAGACAAAGCAAAGGGATAGGCCCACACTAACAAAATGCAAAGAGAAGGATTATCGAGTACAATCACTATCAAATGTCAAAATTAACAATATTTTATATATAGGCCTACACATTATATACACGCGTGTCCGTCGAGTACCTATAATGTACCCGCATATTATGGAGTGATCAATTTCATAAAATTGGGGTCGAACCTCCAACGAAAGGGCCTGTGGCCAACTTGGTTAAGGCATCTGTATACAGCAATACACAACAAAGAATGTACTTTTCATTTTACGTTACAAC
>NW_022726429.1:903804-906363 GCF_011630105.1 Anneissia japonica
AGATAGACAGTCAGTGTCTCCACGACATATTAATCACCATCTCTAAGTAGGTCTAATCATGGTCTAATGAACTTTGTTGACGTCCTTCATGTCAATCTCCGGTTTGTCACAATTAGGTTTGTAAGCTTTTGATTCAATTGAGGGTCTCGTCTGCGGTTCAATCATGGTTCAACTAAGCTCAATATGCTTAACCAAGTTGATGAGTTTGAAACGAGTACTATATTCATTGGCAGGCTTATAAGCAACAACTACTATTATACACTGGTGGTCGCGTCAGGGCCTATAGTCGTATATTTTTAATAATGTATTATGTGAAGTAAAACATTTTCCAGCACTGAAAAGATATGAATGGCATTAATGTTTAATCAGATGTTTCTAGGCCTACATACACAGCTGAGACAGAGTCTAATAAAACATTGTCAGTGCGGTCTGACATACAACAGTGTCTTACAGGTGGGCCTAGGCCTATACTCAGCTATTAAAGCCAACAATTATTATTGATAAGTCGACACTGACTTTTTCAATCAGTAGCTTCTTTAAGAAGACTAACAACATAGGTTTTTTCAAAAAGAATAGAAGGCCTACTTGCATGTACAGTAGGCCTACTCCATGTATTTCTGTACGACGTACAAAGACGCCTTTGAACATAAATTATGAAAACCGGCACAATAAGTTTGAGTGATTGATTTGTAGACAGATTAAAAGATATATAAATAGATAGATAGATAGATTGATTGATTGATTTTCTGCATGACTAGGCTATAAATATGCTTACTATATTATTATGATGCACAGTCATAATCGTATATGTGTTGTCTACCGGACATTTTATTATACAATTTTGAGTTGCCGCAACCATGCTAAGGTTTCCAATCTTTTTGTGACGTCACTACTTCTATTAAACCCAACACAAGGAAGTAAAGTCGACGAATTTCACTTAGCCGTTCGTTCATACTTAATACTTCTGACAACGGTTACTCGGCTGAAATTGGGGTATTTTAGGGCTACCATTTAATTTCTGACGTTCATATTGCCTCCTATTTTAAAAGCAACTTCCGTGTGCAAATCATCACAACAGTGTAATAATCGCTTCCTTCTCTCGTTTCCCTTTTCCTTTTACTAGAGTGCTCCAAGTGAAGGCATACACCACACAGTAATCATGACAGACACAATGAACGGCAGTAGCTCCGGCCATGATTCCAGAACTAAATGCTCAATACAGACGGCACTTCAGAAATGCGGTGATTGCGGGCAGAACTTTGACACTAAAAACAGACGAGCCAAATATCTTCCGTGTTTACACACATTCTGTGAACGCTGTCTGGCTAAACAGACGAAAGATAGAGATTTCTTTGCGTGTTCAGAGTGCTCGATGCAGGTCAGTTTGTTTTGTTTATTTTTGACAATCATTCGTAATATCAGTACAAGGCCTTTTAGGGTTATGAACTGTGTAGTTATTGTTGACAATACTTTAAACGAAACGTTGCATTATGGAGGGCGGAAGAGAAAATATTTTATATGCTAATGCCAAATTATACAGTATTCGTCTGGCCCTAGGCCTTTTATTCCAGTGTTTTATCAGGGAGTTGTTATTAGATTCTAAATAACAACTCCCTGGTTTTATTGATGAACCGAACATGATTACATAATTTCAAGTAAAATTATATTGCTTAATAATGATAATAAAAAAAATTAAAAAAAACAACCAACGTGATTTTGTTAATTTTGATAGGCCTATAAATTGATCTGAATGTTTGAAATATATAAAGCGACATAAGAAAGCTTACCCAAAATACTGTAGGCCAATAAGTAGGCCTAAGATTTTTGTGAAATATCGTATGTGGATCAACCAAAAAGACTATGCAGGAATCCAACTGTCTTCAATTCCGACACTCTCACACCCTCAAATTAAAATAAACCGCCTTTATCTTGCATTGGTGGTTCCCAACATTGTAGGCCTATATATAGGGACATTCCAATTTATTACCATGTCATATTATTTCATGATCCAATCGTTCTCAGTTTTAATCATTCTCTTTAACAAGAAAGTACCGTGCAGTAGGATCTTCTGGTAGGCCTATGTGATCATCCTTTATCAAATAGCACGGTAGCTCAGTTGAGCTTCGAGCGGGTGTGGCATCGCTTGCCGGTTCTTCGAAAGCAACACTTAAATTGTCCAAGCGCAGTAATTTCTTTGCTCAATATAATTAATGGTTATTCGTAATATTACCTTTGCTTTTGTTTTAGCAATTATTCATTTAGTGGCAAAATTTGAAAATTTATCCCCTATAATTCTAGAAATACAAGTAGGTAGGCCTACAGGCTTACATCAGGGTCGAATGTTGTAGTTCCTAAGACCGTTATAGTATTAAGTCACTGCTAAATGTTCGCGATACACCAACACCAAGACAGTGGTTCTGAAAAGAAATGTTGTGTTGTTGAGAATATCGAAGTTTCGACATCTACGCAATGTACCACAAACATTTACGATTTTTACTTTTCTATGCAAACTTAAAGCAATAAGTATTCCAAAAATAATGTTAACATTAGGCCTACCAA
>NW_022726429.1:906870-912127 GCF_011630105.1 Anneissia japonica
TATATACACGTATATATACTTCTAAAAGTCGTGTATCATGCATAGGAACGTTGACGCCTGCAAGGCTCTGGTTAAAGCATCCAATTTGCAAACGCACTAGATTTCCGGGTGGGTTACTTTAACAATGGAGTTATTGATAAGATTTAGGGAACCGTGCCTTTAGAAAAACAAACAATAGGCCCACGTTACAATCACTTTTGGAAGAATCTGTGTCATACTTGCTGTTCAGGATATACTGACATGAAGATTTTTTGTGTAAAGCATAACAGTGTCTATTTATATATTTTATAGGTTTATGTCCCATCAAATGGCGTTAAAGGTTTTCAGGAGAATTATTTCATCATGAATCAACTAGAAAAATATCGAAAAGATCCTATATCTGAAAAAAGGCGCCGGAAACTAAGTTGCAGACGATGTAACAGAAATTCTCCAGCCGAGGCCTGGTGCGTGGAGTGCCGGACGTTCATATGTATGCGTTGTATACGCGCGCACAACGAACACCCTCTGGTCACTCATGAAGTTTGTCACTTGACAAGGCTGAATTCGTCGATGAGACGAAAGGTAGCTCAATCCAGAGAACGATGTCTTCACCATCTTAAAGAAGGTGTCGAATACTTCTGCCAGAAACCTGGATGTAATAAGCCAATTTGTGAAAAGTGTCTTCAAAATGAACACAACGAACACAACCACGACGTTACATCTTTGACCGACCTAGTTACGAGATACAAAGAAGAACTACAACGACTGATGCAAGACGTCAAAGAAAAAGAAAGAGTTATGTTAAAACAGTCAGAGAACATCCAGTTGGAAATCAAAGAATTATCGAATATGATGAATGAAACAGAAATGCAGGTAGGCATATTTTAGATTATGTTATCACACGTAGTCACATGTCAAGTGCGTTCTAATGGTTGGTGGTCGCATCTATGGAAGCATTACCTGCGCATTGCAGCCAGTTCAACATACGTTGGAGAGCTCAGTGATAAAGATGCTTGCATTGTTAACATGATAGAAAGTAGAACGTGGGTTCATCAAACACGCACCATTTTAGTACCGGTATTAATTATGTAAAAAGTATCGACGTTTAACGAAATTTGACATAAAGCATACATTAATATCGGCATGCATACATCATTATCAACAATTCGTATTGTGTCTTCCTTTGTAGATCAGAGAATTCTATAACGAATGCCGACAGCGGATTAACCAACAAGAACAGAAAGCCCTTTCTCAGCTTGGTGACTTAAGATCGTTCTGGTCGACATCTCTTTGCAAGCAGCGTGATGATGTCACCCAAACTTTGTCTCGCATCTGCGCAGGATCGACATTTACCGCCAACTCGATGGAGTATGGTAGTGACGTACAGATCGCCCGATCTCAACCGCTGATGAAAGCTCGGCTCCAGGAATTGTCGTCAATGGATGTGGAAATTCGCCCGCAAACAATAGGTGCCCTACATTTCGACTGTAATAAACAAACAGTATTAGATGTAATTGAAGACATAATAAAAAACGGGTCTGCCATTATTGCCAGCACCGTATTTCCACGAAACACACGGGTCTCTGTTCCATCTGCCCTCGTACATACTGATTGCGTAGTAACAGTGGAACCAAGAGATAAATATGGTAACAAATGTGGTAGTTTAGTTGAAGGAGACATTTTTACTGAGTTATCGTGTGAACTTTTTTGTAATGAATCAATACAACATTCTTTGCGAAATAATGGAAAAGGCTCGTTTGAAATTTTATACAATCCAAAATATATCGGAGAGCATAAACTAGGGATAAAGATCCTCGGTAAGAGTTTAGAGAAGAAATTTCCCATTCGGGTCTATCCGTTTATCTTACACCCGCAAATGGGTTATAAGGGCGAACTTTGCTACATTATTGTCGAAACACCGCACTGCACCTGTCCTGCTACCCCTCACAACATTATGGTCGATGACATCTCAGCTGTACGAATAAAGTCTCCTTCTGGCCGGAATTTAAGTTACAATATTCGAGATAATCGTGATAATACGTATAGTATTACATTTAGACCAAACGAACATGGTGAACATACCGCTGACGTGAGTATCAACTGCAAAGCAACATTTAGTGTTGAAAGAAAAATTGTGAAAATGAATATAGTGAATCGCGTAGAAAGTTTGTTGCCACCGTCACGGTACGTGGCGCGTCGTAGTCCTATCCTTACTCCAAGAGCCAACAGTCCACGTATCAGCCCAAAGCCGAGCCCAAAGTTTAATCATAAACCTAGAAACGCCTTGGAAAGTCCACTAAGTTCACCATTGGGTACGCCGTCCGGAAGTCCTATTTTGCCCCGTGTACCCCAAAAAATATCAATTGTACCTTTTGAAGAGGATATTTCCTAATAATATATAAAATGAACGTTCGACATACTTAAATTTACTGTGCTGATGTTCATAATCGTATGCTCTCTGCTCGGCTGGAAAATTTAAAATACTGTTTATTTGAACATAAAACTGTTTCCCGTTTCAACCCTTATCCAACATTGAACAAGGAACACACAAAAATAATCGGAAATTAATATATCCTCAAAAACAACAAGTAGGCATAGGTCTAGGTGTTTGCTGACCTTGCCAATGCTATACGAGTGTATGTGAGTGGACCTGATGGGAATTAAATTACGGTACATCAGGCCTACGAGAAACATATTTTTGATTTTAGCTTTTTAGATTAGACACAATAATAATAATAATAATAATAATAATAATAATAATAATAATAATAATAAAAATAATAATAATAATAGTAATAGTAAAAATAATAATAGGAATAATAATCAAACACTTTTAATGCGCCAGTTTAAAAAAAAATCAAAGGCGCAATTTACCCTTAGAGGCTGTTAAATAAATGTTTTTAAATTAAAAGAAAATCAACGAGACCTTCCATGTTTCCGTAATACTTGATTGCTTCAGTTACATTATAAAATTAATTTGCTGTAATCACCCTCCCATACCTACTTATCATGTTCATATCCGGGTGAAAAGATTAATGAATTGAGTTTTGAATGTTAAGTAGGGAAATAATAATACTGTAGGTCCATATGTATGCAAATGAATACGTTTTCATAGCAAGGAAAGAGGCTTAACGTTTGTGTTTGTTTCATTATTATTATTATTATTATTATTATTATTATTATTATTATTATTATTATTATTGTATTATATTAAAACTATTGCTGTTACGTTTATTAATTGTTACTATACTGTATTACTGTTACTATGTTGTTATACTGTATACCGTAGCTATTTTTACTGTTATTTTGTCCACTTATATAGAACATATTGTCTCTAATTCTGCGCTTTGTTGCAACATAAATTACAAAAATATTATACAGGTCTCTCTCTAATTAAAAGTCCTTTCCAATTAGAGACCCTTCTAGTTAAAGACTTCTGTCATCCCTAAATTAACAAATGCCTTTTATCTTTATTATTCTTATTGAAGACCAAAGCTGCTAAAGACTGAAAACCCTGATCCCAAACGTTGTCTTTAGGGAGACTTGTAATTAATTTGGTTGATGAACAGGCATAGTTTGATTATTTCAATAAGCACTTTCTTAGCTTTACATTGGAAACTAAAATGAGAACGTATTTTCTTCGCTAATTTCATAAGGCGTAATCAGTTTCTATTCATCGCATAGACCCGTGTTTTCTCGTATACCGTAATCGTTCGTAGTTATGTATGCCAGAGAGCAGCTGCTGTGTTTGGAGTTTAGAACTCGTTAGTTTAAGCCTGCTTCCATAAAATCGCTGCAGTGTTTTCACTGCAATCGTTGCACTGCTATTCCCGACATAATCGAGAAGGTTCAGCGATTCAACAGACCAATCAGCGTCTCCGATGTTGGCGATAGCGTGTAACAATTTTATGATGGAAATTAGGCCTTTAAATGCATTTTTAGGATTTTACGACAGAGAGTATATCTTTAATAACTTTCCTTATGGAAATAATGATGCATATTTAAATTATATACAGTACTAGAATATTATAATTATTAGATGACAGTATTGAATTTTAACATAAATCACATTCCTATTTCAATAATAATAAATAATACATTTTGATACCTGCTTTTTATTAGTGTAGATTCTTAACAAAGCAAAAGATACAATTTGTAGATATTGTAAACAATAGTTTTTATTTCGCAAATACTTATCTTAGCAATCTAGATTTAAAATACACAGTTCATCATACTGCATCTTGTGAAATAAATATTTTAGATAATTTTTTTGTGCAT
This sequence comes from Anneissia japonica, assembly GCF_011630105.1. Taxonomy (NCBI): domain Eukaryota; kingdom Metazoa; phylum Echinodermata; class Crinoidea; order Comatulida; family Comatulidae; genus Anneissia; species Anneissia japonica. The sequence goes on from NW_022726429.1 coordinate 911,128, forward strand.
TTGCTTTAGTTTACTGTGACCATATCAGCTTGCGACTATCAACTTCATCCAGTTGTCTTTGGCGTGATATTTGTGTATGGGACACGTGTGGTCTTCAAAACCTACCGAATGCAGTGGCGTAGAAAAATATTTTTCATCGGGGGATGATTGGCGTGTTGACCAGTGTCGTAACAGGCGCGGGGGGGGACTGCCCCTCCCCTGACGGTTTTGACCGGGCTGACCAAGCCGACGTACCGGGCTGGGTAATAAGAGAAAAGAAAGAGGGGAGAGGGAGGGAAAGAGAAAGAAGAGGAAAAGAAAAGGAAAGAAAAAGAGAAGAGAAAAATAAAGACAAGAATAAAAAGGAAGTTATCATAATGACCAGACTCACAACACCCTGCAACCCCTTCTCACCTTCAAAAACTGTCATAACTCCTTTGATATATGCTGCCTGCCCGATGGCGTAACCACTGGGGGACAAGGGGAAAATATCTATCTTTGAAAAATCTTCCCCACCCCTTTATAAATACCCTTTCATCACCTGAAAGTGCCTAAAAACCTCAAATTTCGCGCGCATTTCTTGTTAACATGGCCCAATTTCCTCTAAAAATTGCACATTTTATGGAGTTTTCATCAATTCCGACGAAATTAGAATTAAAAACAAAATTATTTTGCGCGCTAGGCGCGCATTTTTTAGGGTTTTTTTTTAAAAAGTTTTATCCTTTTAAGTTATTTAAACACATAATAGTCCCAAACTCAAGCAAAAATTTAAGATAGATCATTTTAACCTAAAAGAAGGGCCTCAATGTGTATAGATGGTGAATGAATATGTTTGTAATAAATAAAACCATGATGAAAATGCTTATATTTAGTTTCAAACACACGTGTGTGGCCTATATTATAAATAAGATAAGCCCTATGTCGTATTGTTTTCTATATGGGGAGTGGGGTGNCTATATGGGGAGTGGGGTGGGGTGGGTATGGTAAATTACTAACCGGGAAATGAGGATTGTATGTTAAC
>NW_022726429.1:912495-937577 GCF_011630105.1 Anneissia japonica
TTATTATGTTGTGATGATGTTGTTTGTACTGTTCTTTAATATTATTAAAGAGGGTCCTGAATATCAATTAACCTACTCTGCTAAACTAGAAGGGTTACCCTCTATAAAAATTTTAAAAAAATTAAATAAATAAACAAATAAATACCCACTCTGACCCAAGACCCATGTTACGCGCCTGGTGTTAGCTAGATGTGTATAAGAGACATTGTGCGGACAGGAGATGTGCCCCCCTCTGAAGCTGGAAACCTTGTTTTTGCAAAATAAATTGATGCAATTTGCTATTATAGGCCTAATCAATAAATTCCTCATCAACCGATATAACCACATTCTTGGAATTGACATAATATTACTGATGTCCTACACACCCTTCAGTGTGAAATGTGGCTTTCTTTGCAAGCACATCTAACATCTAAGGAAAGAAGAGCTTAAATTGGTACCATATAAAATAATTTTGTTATCAACATTAATACATAAGTTATTTCTGTGACAGTCGTTTGAAGTGTGCAAAGCTCCATTTTATCCCATACATAGTCAAAATATTGGGGGGAGATGATACAATGGACCATCCCCCCCCCCATGTCAAATATTGGGGGGGATATATCCCCCATCCCCCCGGGATCTACGCCTATGACCGTATGCGACACGTACAGACTGTACCATTTTTTACGTGACTCACGTCCCGTGTATGCTATACGTACCAATCTGTAACACCCATGACCAAGACGTGACATTTGTGTATGTGATACGTGTGGTCTTCAACACCTACCGTATGTATGTCAGATTGTAACATGTTGACGTGACTCCCGTGTAGTCTACACGTATCATCATTCTGTAACACCCATAACGTGAGGCCCGTGTATATGACACATACAACAATATAATATAGTTCCACGTCTATGTGGTAGAACATTATATTCCTTATATTGCAATTAATATATTGTAATAATTTAATATAGAATAGTAAAATTATAATATAAATAATTATAAAGAAAATTGTAATCTCTCAAATTTAATTATGTAATGATATGGCAATGGTGGTGGTGGTGGTGATGATGAAGATAATGATGGCGATGTTAACAATATACATACAGTATTAATATAAATAATGATAATACTAATATAAATAATATAAAAATAATAATATAAATAATAATAATAACAAAAACAACAACAACAATAATAATAATAAAATAATGATAATAACAAAAATAACAAAAAATAATGATGATAATAATAATAGTTCTGTACAGCTCCTTACAATCGCATCCCAGCGCAATTCTGTCTTTAAAACATATTTCATCTATCTCAAGATTATTGCATATTACATTTTGACCTCCGGAATACTCTCTATAGTAAATGTACATATGGCAGGATCATCTACAATGACTTCCACATCATTAAACGATAAATGACTCCCATTGTCATATTTATCAAAACTATTAATACTGGTTTTGGTGGACGAATAATTTTCTGTAGACTCCTTCAAGCTTGAAACGGCACGAGGATTTTCCTCTTTGATAGAAGAGATCTTATTTATGTTTCTATTCGATATTTGCGATGGCGGCATCTTCTCTTTTTCTTTACATAAGCCAATACGTCTGAACATATGTTTCAGTGCTTTTCGATATTCCTCAGTCCTTAGAGAATAGATAATAGGATTTACCCCACTGTTGGCATAGCCCAACATTCCAAACCAAACACGTAGAGATGGTGTTATGCCACAGTTACTTGGACAAAGACATTCAAGAATCATGATGACCATAAACGGTAGCCAACAGATGATGAACGCTAATACAACGAATAAGATAGTGACCGATGTTCTTTTCTCACGACTCATACTTGAACTGTGTCTTCGTAAAAGTTTAGGTAATTTAAGACCTGAAAGACTTTTCCTCGGTGCCATATATCGTTCTGACTTATTTTCCAACTGAGACTCTACAGCCTGCGGTGTGTTGGGTTTGTTAACTTCGATAACACTTTTGTAACAAGTGTTCTCTTTACTAGAATCATTTTTGACTTGTGACATCTCGTTGCTTTCGTGTTGGATTTGGATTTTTGTGTATGATTCGTTACAATATATTTGGTTGCTCGGCTCACTTGATTTCCTTTCAATAATACACTCTGTGTGATGGTCCGGTTCAATCGACCCGTTCATTGTGTTGCCAACACGGGAGTTGCTGTTTTCGTCAACAACCGAAGTTTTCCTATTTGGTCTGACGTAACTAGTACTCGGCCTGTGTTTGGCAATAACATCGTTAAACATCTGCTGCCGCTGGTCATGCAAGCGGGAATGGCTGACAGCTATCTTGAATATTTTGCTGTAAAATATCAAAATTATTACTGTTGGTAGTAAGAGTCCAACGACCGCAAACGTGATGATGTACATATCTGTAATAATCGTATCCCAGGTGCACGAAAAAAGTTCACCAGTATACCAATAATTTGGTTCCTTGTGCCAATACAACGAAGCAGTTCCGACGACGATGGCACCAAACCAAGCTAAGGCAATAATGATGTTGCTTTTAAATGACGTCATCAATAAAGGGTACTTCAGTGGTTCTGTGATGGCAACGTAGCGATCAAAAGACACGGCAATTAAATTAAATACAGATGCACAGCATAGAGTTATCATAAGACAAAATGGCGTTACACATATTTGAACCGATGTTAAAAAGAAATCAGGAAAATACTTCGAAACAAGCCCAATTGGTATGATTAGTCCAACAAGGAGGTCGCTGATAGCAAGGCTGAGAATGTAACGACTCGTTTTGGTTCGACGCATGGGATTATAACCGATAATTGATGCAACGACGAGCAAGTTCCCAATGACAATGAACATTTCTAAAACTACTTCAATTCCAACAGCAATGTGAAGTTGTAGGTCTTCAAGTGTGCCAACACCGACGCCGAGGTCCACGGGAATGGAAGGTTTCATCGGTATGATCGTAAGAAATGTTGACGTCGACGTTTCATCGAAGTACTCGGTTGAATTCTCATAGCTAGTTGTCATCTCGCCGCATTCATCAACCGTTGTTATAATGTGATTTCCACTTCGATCCCAAAATACTGTGTATGAAATAGATAAAAAGAGGTACTTGATGTATATAGGACCATATTTTGTAGCTAACGATTCAATGATCTGTTGAATTATTGATATATATATATATATATATATATATATAAGAATATATATATAAGAATATATATATATAATATATATATATATATATGAATATGTATATGTATGTGTATATGTATCCAGACTATGCGCATACCTGTGTAAGTAGATGACAATAGTAATAGTATTAGTTATGTTAAGAAGGTAAAATACTATTTTGTATACAAAATTACATAAAATATTATCATGTTTTGTGTGTGTTTGTAATATTTTAAAAACATGAATGAATGTGGCTTTTCCAGAAAAGAAAAAGAAATTTACGAGTTTGCCTGTCAGAATGAATATTCCATCTAATCTTTGGTCGGACTAAGCACACAATTATTCATTAATATTTACTTAAATATTATTTTTAGCGCGTAGTTAAATTATCAGTGTTCGATGATAACAATGTGAGGCAATCCTATGGCAGTTCAATTTTATACCAGAAACCAGAAGCATAATTGTCATAATCAATATTTTGGCTAATGGACCCATGGTTTTATCTTGAATGGTTGATGTGGCGGTTGCGATTATGTTTCTCAACCTTAGAAAGTCGGATGGTTCGATTCCACTTTGGATACAAGACATATCCTTGGGCAACAAAACAGGCCTATACCTTTTGTAAGTGTGTTCTGTTTAAAATGGTACAAGGTGTTTGCTGAAGGTGGGTTTGCAAGAACCCTATCCCTTTCAGTATCTGAAACTTCTAAACCACACTAAAGAGAGAAAAAAGCGCCTACTTACCACAAAATCGAGTGGGCACGACGAATGTCAAAAACGGCTATGAGGAAACAACCAAAATAATGCTCATGTGTATTTGGCATTTGATATGAAATCTGAACTTTGGACTAAATTAGGCATCTTTATGTAACGTCGAGTGAACCTAAACAATGGAACATTGTGCAAATGATTTCATTATTTTAAAAACAAAAGTGGATTTTGACCTAATATAACAGTAACACTTAACTCTATTACACAATATCAACCAACAGTTCTTGAAACACTTGGGACTATTTACAAAGCTCTTTCAAGTTACTCATAAACAAGTGACTACTTGTATTGCACATCTGTACACGTCACAAAACATCCATTATATTGTATAATTATATGAGTTATGTGGCCCAGTAAGAATAATATAAGCCGCAAAATGTGAGTAAATGCGAATCTCTTTCACTTAAATAGAGGCAGAACGCAGAATAAAAGCTATATATAGGGCCTACCGAAAAATCGTACGGAAGAAAACAAATAAATAATCTTCTGTTTTTGTTTCTTGACTGGATAAACTCGATGGGACATCATAATTCAGTGGCAATAGGACATACCAGTACTGTAAAATTTGTAAATGAGCGCGGTAAGGCTACCGATATTAATAATGACGATTTCTGGAGCGCCGCCAGTATCCACCAAAAATGGCACCATCTTAAATGGCAAGATCTTAAAAACACAAGATAGCGTTCTCCTCGATTTACGCGTAACAAATTATATAGAAGCGTCGATTTGGCACAGAAAAGTAATCAGTTTTGGGAGAGGGCGTCCTAGTCGTTGCCATGGATCTGAGATAGGATGTTCGCGTTACGCCATAAGTTTGTTACCAAGTACGTTAATTTGTTCCTTAAATTGCCTGTAAACGGTGCAGTGATGGTGTGGTGTTTCTTTTCTTGTAGTTAGGTTCATGGTAATTTTTGGTTCCTTCCTGTAGCGCCTTGAGCACTACTGGAGTGCATTTGTGCGCTTTATAAATCTTATTATTATTATTTATTATTATTATTCACAATTGCGATTAAAAAAGTGAAACAGAATAAACGGAATGGCCTACAAAAGAATAAAGAGAGTGATTATGATTGTAAGTAATATGATGTGAATAAGTATGTTTTCAAATGTGATTTAAAAGATCCTAGAGAGTAAGATTGTCTGATGTTTAGAGGTACGTTATTCCAGACGCTGGCTGCCGAAACAAAAAATGGTAAAGGCTCTGTCTACACTATCAAATTTAATCAAAAAAGCGTCACATAAAATTTGATGGAAAAATATCATCAAAATACATCAAAACTGCCTCAAAAAATGTGGTGGGAAGGTGTGATTTGTACTGTTTGCTTATTGGTCAAAGGGTGTTTTCTAAAATATTTGTCAACTATTTGACAGACAACATAAAAAAAAGTTAAACATGTTCAACATTTTTTGGTACAATTAGAAATTATGTGAAAAGACGTTATGAAAAAAAAGTTTAATACGTTCAACGTTTTTTGATACAATTTGAAACTATGTGAAATGACGTCATCCTGCCCATATAGGCACATCACATTTTATGTCGCCTAAAATTTGATAGTGTAGACAGAGCTTAAGAGGAAGTTGGTCAGCAGATCGGAGATCGAGTTCTTCGAGGTGAGATGGCAGGGGCGGATTTTGGGAGGTCAAAAAAAGAAAAAGAAAAAAGAAAGAAAAAGAAAAAAATGATAGCCCACAACGCCTCAAATGTAGAACACAAAAAATCCGGACTCCCTGGGACATTGTTGTCTCGATCGGCCCAAATTTCGTAAATTCAATTACAGTTGTCCAGACAAGCATGATCGAAATGTTCAGCAATGTGGCTATGTTGCAAATTGAATAGAATACTGCTCGTTAGATGGAAAAAATGTGGTTGTCCATCGAAGAAATGCCGAGAACTGTAAGTGACGGTGTGATGGTAGAAATTGAATCTAAACTCAGATGTGAGGGACACCAACCTTCGATCTATAATGTGTTGTGCCGATTAACTGGTTCACAAGAAAACTGATATAAATGCCGTTGTCAACTACAGTATATATATCACCTAGTAAGATTATTGAGTAAATGCAGTTTAATGATTTTATTTATATGAAGTACAGATTTTGATGAGCACTGTATTCTTAGAAAAGACATCGGCACCGCAACATATTTTGGCCTATGAAATGAAGTTGTTCAATAGAAATGGTTATTTTATTGTTGTGACTACTATAAGTTCCGAAGTTTGGGCATCTATGCACCGGTTTGAAACTATGCGAAATGACGTCATCCTGCCCATATAGGCACATCACATTTTATGTCGCCTAAAATTTGATAGTGTAGACAGAGCTTAAGAGGAAGTTGGTCAGCAGATCGGAGATCGAGTTCTTCGAGGTGAGATAGCAGGGGCGGATTTTGGGAGGTTAAAAAAAAGAAGAAAAAAAAAAGAAAAAAGAAAGAAAAAGAAAAAAAATGATAGCCCACAACGCCTCATATGTTATTTTCGGGGGTCTAGAACACAAAAAATCCGGACCCCCTGGGACATTGTTGTCTCGATCGGCCCAAATTTCGGCCCTCCATTTCGGCCCCCCCCCCCCCCCCCCCCTTTTGGACATCTCTGGATCTGCCCCTGGATGGTGCCACGTCATTGAGCGCTTTGAATGCGAGAATTGCCTGTTTGTATTCTTGAGAAGCCACGTGAAGATGTTTCAAAATTGGGGTGATTATGTTCTAGTTATTTTGATCTGGTGACTAGCCTTACAGCAATGTCTTGAAGTCGCTGAAGCCGTTGTATTTGTGATTGGTTGAGCTTACACTATGTAAATTCAATTACAGTTGTCCAGACAAGCATGATCGAAATGTTCAGCAATGTGGCTATGTTGCAAATTGAATAGAATACTGCTCGTTAGATGGAAAAAATGTGGTTGTCCATCGAAGAAAATGCCGAGAACTGTAAGTGACGGTGTGATGGTAGAAATTGAATCTAAACTCAGATGTGAGGGACACCAACCTTCGATCTATAATGTGTTGTGCCGATTAACTGGTTCACAAGAAAACTGATATAAATGCCGTTGTCAACTACAGTATATATATCACCTAGTAAGATTATTGAGTAAATGCAGTTTAATGATTTTATTTATATGAAGTACAGATTTTGATGAGCACTGTATTCTTAGAAAGGACATCGGCACCGCAACATATTTTGGCCTATGAAATGAAGTTGTTCAATAGAGATGGTTATTTTATTGTTGTGACTACTATAAGTTCCGAAGTTTGGGCATCTATGCACCGGATATTGAAATGTGCCTTGTATGGTCCATTGAAAGGAGTGGCCAAGACGGGCGTCAAAGTATCAACACAAGACAGAGATCACAGCTAAATAAATCGTTCGTTGGTAGCGCTACCAAGGAGAAAAAAAAACACATGGCAAGCTAGGCCCCCGGCCTCTCCACCCCTGAGGTCAGGGAGAAAAAAAATTACATGTATTTTCTACATACATACATACTCTTAAAATTAATTAAATACCGGTAAGCCTTTAAAACCCCTAAATTACAAAATTTTCGGGGGCTCCGCCTCCTGCACACTTTCGGAGCATACTGTATTAAGCGACGCTCGACCACGCCCACTTTTCTCTCGGGGAATTCTGCTCCCTAGTTGGCGAATCGACTCCCGGCCCCTCGCGTCGGGGACCTTGGACACCCCGTCGGCCAAATCCTGGCGCCACCCCTGGTGGCAACTGTACATTCCTTAATATTTAAACATTAATATTAAGATGTAAAGTGTCCAAAATGTGATTTTAAAATATCTGATTATTTTAAATGATAATGCATTACAAATGGTGTCAGAACGTCGTAAGAAGGCAATTGTTCGACAAATTATTTCAAAGATAACACGATTTATACAAGGATTAAATATATACAAATGTTAGGCATAAATAAGATATCCTAGGCCCTACATAGAAATACATAAAATATCGTTTAATATTAATTACAATGATAGAACAACATGTTAAAGTACACGCATGTTACAGCGTAATAGTATCAATTGATATCATGATAATTATTATTAATATTATCAATTCATTTCTAATGTATAGCTTTCACAAGCACGGAAGAGGGCGGGCTTTAAAGAGCAGACAGTGAGCTGAATAATGCTTGTTTTTTCTGCCTAATACTGCAGGTATTGCTGTAGAATTGTAAAACCATTTCCAAGTTGAATGCTGACTTGCATCCATCATTTTATCTATTAAAATGTAATTCACTGCTCTCCATTCTCGAATTGATTGCAATTAACCACATTTTACAATCAATATTTTAATGTAATTGGCAAATTACAATAGTTGTTTCATTTCATTACTAGATTTTATAAGCATTCCTAAATCTGTTATCTTTAAAACAAACCAATCAATTAAATATCAACTACTGTACACTTGGCAAATTCAGAAAAAGGGAATGGGAGTACATGCAAATCTCATTTTAACTATCATAAAATTTCAGAACTATGAAATAAATAAAGGATCCACAAGTTAAAAACAAAAATCATCAGTTATAAGCTCTTTCTCTCTTCGCACTGCCCTCTTGAATCTTTAAAATCCTTGATTTTGCCCCAACATGGAAATGTCATGGGTGCTTTGTATTATCTCTGAGGTATATCGAGCAACCCTCAAACAAATGCATATTATGTACTGTATACCATCTGAATTTCAATCAGCTAATGAATGATTATAATGAATTATGACATGAAGTCAAAATACTTGTCTTTGAATACAATTTTGTGTTCATCTATCCATCCCTTCATTTATATATAGATGTGTATAAGAGATTGTATTTGATGACTGCAGCCAAAATGCATACCTCCATTATATTTCCTGGTTCATTATCTTTCTAGTTGAAAGTTATAGCCACACATAAGAGTTTGCTGCCCTCGATCTTGAATTAAATAGCAAAGGTTATACTTTTCCAGCAGACTACATACATGCAATGTTCTTTCTTGTAGTCATTGTTCACTGAATCATTTCTTCTCAAAATCTTTGTCAAGGTATCTGACTTTAGTGTTGCCAACTGAATTTATCTGTGTCATGGAAGTTGACCAAATTCATTGCTAGACTTTTGTCCCTCACATATTGTTGAGGATATTGGAAGATACACACTACATGTTGTTATTGTCACACTGTTAGATAAAAAAAAAACAATTAAGTATTATACATTGATAATAAAAATATTTATTATATATTCATATTTTATTAAAAGACTGGGGGAAAATGGCATGTCCAGTAGTAACTTTCAAAATAATAATAATAATAATAATAATAATATATTTGTATAGTTCATATTGCACATTGCCACTATGCACTTTACACAAATATTTTATAAGGCCAAAAGAGAAAAGAAATAAAAATAATAAAAATAACATAACAATAATGATAATGATGATGATAATAATATAACTAAAATAATATTAATTATAATTTTGGAGACAAGTATATTATTATTAATATTCATTAGAAAAGATAGTTCTGGTGCATTACTGCACTCCTCAGTAAAGATATACAGGAGTGTCATGACTGCTGGGCCCTGTAGGATAATGCTTTTGCACTCACCATGTTACCCAGGGAAAAAGAAGAAAATTATTAAATAAAATAAATAAGATATAAAGTATTGTACTTGCCTATTCCAATGGTCACCTTTTGATACGTGAACCTATCCATTCCAAACCTTGATACAACCTAAACAAATTTAAACAGAACTTCAAAAATTGATTTTATTATTACACTATTCATAATAATACACATTTTTAATAATACAGTACCATTAAACAATAATGAGGGTAGGCAATAATATACAATAAAGTGTAAAATTAGAGAATGTATATATTATATTTACTTGGAGTAGGCCTATACTATATTCTTTGTGAAAACACAGAATCAATGGGTTAAAATGTCTCTTCAATTTAGTGCACAATTAATTATGAGTGTAGTTGAATAGCTTGGTGGTTAAGATGCTTGCTTTCCAATCCCAGGGTCCCAGGACTATCTTTTCACGACCAAAACAACTCCACTCCCTAAGCCTCATAATGAGTTTTAAGTAGAGCATCTAGTGAGTGTATGTTTATCTTGTGAGGGGATTGTCACTTTGAAGTGTGATAAAAAGTTCAGTGTCTGGCGTATTACCTACTACCTAAAGCTAAATTTATCCCTCTTTATAAAACCCTTGTTAGACCCTTGTGGAATATGCTGTACAGGTATGGTCTCCACACTATCAGATGGACATTAATGCCTTGGAAAAGGTCCAAAATCGTGCTACGAAACTTGTTCCTAACCTTCGGGATCTAACTGCAAAGGATAGATTATGTGCCCTTGGTTTACCATCACTTGAAGACAGGAGGATTAGAGGGGACATGATAAACTAATTTAAACTAATTCATGGGATTGAAAATATCGACTTTCAGCGTTTCTTTAACATTTCACATCCTGAACTTAGGACTCATCATACACGTGGTCATTCTTATAAACTTTTAACTCCCCGAAACAAAATGGTGTTCAAAGATTCTTTCTTTGACACCAGAGTAATCAAACCATGGAACAATTTACCACAACATGCAGTCTCATGCACAACACTTTATCACTTCAAAGTTTCCTATGGTCGACACATGGAAACATTGAGAGGAGGCAGTCTCTACGAGTAGTAACTCATTACCTCCTTATATCACTAAGGTAAGAATCACTAAGGTAAATAAAACAAAAAAATAAATGAAGTAAATATATGCTGTTGAAGCATGGTAACAGCAATGCAACATGGTAACTTACCCTTCCCCTGTTAGGGCACAACAAGCTTGTATATGCCAACCATGGTCTTTAACTGATGTTAAGTTTAGTTGTTGAGATATTTCAGTCGCAGACATTGAACCCTTCACGTCCTGTTTGTTGGCGTATAATAAAACTGCAGCATGCTTCAAATCCTGAAGGTGAAAATATTTTGCTTTCAATAGTAAGGTCAAAGGTTGGCCTATATATCTGGCTAAAAAAAAATAAGGTGAAAGGTGTAAAAATAAACCGATTTAATATTGATTTGTTTGGTTTTGTTTTTTTCAAGTTTATATTGTCTTGAGGTGGCACTATCAAATATTCAAATATTTTATATTGTCTTTTATTTTTTATTTTTTAAAAATTTTATTCACTTAATTTTTTTTATCAAGAATGTTTCTACGTAGTGAAAATGGAAATAAGTCATTAGGCTTTCTTGAGTTATCCTTAAGATTTTCCAAATAAATTCATTCATTCATCTTTATGCAAAATATTATAAAATCTGTTACATGTGATTTAATAATTTAGATCTGTTACATGTGATTTAATAATTGATATCTGTTACATCTGATTTAATAATTTAGAGAGCAGCTTAGCTCAGTCGGCTAATCTGGTGGTAGCCACTGTGTGTGCGTTGAACCGTGGAGATCTCTAGGTTCCCGGTTCAATTCCCATTGCTGCCTCTCGTTGTGTTTCAGCTAGAGGGCTGAAATACAAGTTACATAGCGCACCGTCTTTCAGATGAGACGTTTAAGCCGTTGGTCCCGTGTGCATTTATGGCACATGTGCACGTTAAAGAACACAGTACACTCTTCGGAAAAGAGTAGGGGATTGTCTCCCGGTGAACTGTATGATCACCACCAGAAGGACCCCACTGGAAATAAGTCTTCTTCTAGACTTTCGTGGGCTATCCTTGGTGTTTACACCGAATAAATCCAATCCAATCCAATCCAAGATGTCTGTACTCTATTTTATTTTTATCAATTGATAATGACTGAAAATAAATTCATAAGAGTTTATGATTGATGATTGGATAATTAACAATCTCTTATAAAATAACTTTTTTTTTTTAACATTTTGATGTTTTCTTATCAAAGCTTCATGTCTGAACAAACAACTAATTGATTTTAATCAATCAATCCATCACTGCGCAGTAGAAAAAATAAAGCTATAGATTTAAGCATAGAATACTTCATCTAACAAAACAAAGCAAGTTACCTACTTTGATTGAAACACAGATCACAATTCTGCTTTTACAAATTAGGGTGGGATTGGATTTACAGTATTTGGTGTAAATACCAAGGATGGAGGTCTCCCGCATTGCCCAGGAGTCTCCAGAAATTTTGGTTCATCTCTCACAGAAATTCCACATTTTCTCCCGGAATTTGAATTTCTATTGTATTTCTCCAGGATTTTAACAGATTTTGACAATTAGAGGCTTATGCTAAGCTAAATTTTACCATTCCTATGCATTAAATCTGGCAGACATAAGATTTATTGAACATTCTAGGCAGCAATATGGTATTAACATTGACATAAACCTGCCCAAGCCTGTTGCGTTTTAGCCTTTGCGTCACAAGCTTTTGCCTGTCCTTTCACAACTTGGGACCCCTGAGGATAACACATGAAAGTCAGATGAAGACTTATTTCCAGTGGGGTCCTTCTAGTGGAGATTGGGTAGTACACTGGGAGACAATCCCCTACTCTTTTCCCAAAAAGTGTAACTGCGTTCTCTAACCTGCACATGGGCCATATTGCACACGGGATCAACAGCTTAAATGCCTCATCCAAAAACGGTGCGCTAATAAAACTTGCATTTCAGCCCTCGAGCTGGAACACAAACACAGCAGTGGCTATTACCAGTTTAGCAGACTGACCTATAGTATCTCATAAAACTTAACCAATCACCATTAGGGAGCAGCTTAGCTCCATCAACTAAACTGGTGGTAGCAACTGTGTGTGCACTGAACCGTGAAGATCCTTCATAATAAATAATTTCTCATTCTACTTTTCAATTGAAGTACATAACTTACTTAAATAGACAGAGTAATCAAGTCAAACATTGAATTACTGTATGCTTTTCAATTTATTTAGCTGTTTAAATGATGAACTCACCTCGTTAGCTAGCATTTGATACAACTCTGATTTTGAAATGTGTAATCTCTCACGATCAGTACTGTCAACCACTAAAATTACAAACTACAAAAATAGGAGAAAATAGCATGGTATGACTACAATATGTAGACAGACAAAACATTCATGGATGATACGATGATGATTATAAGGATGATGATTGAGGATGATGATGATGATGAATTATGATTATGATAATTATGAAGCAATGTTGATGATGATAATAATGAGAATGATGATGACTATGAGGAAGAAGACAGTGAAGAGGATGAAGAATGTGATAATGATGAGAACAATGGTGATTGTAGCAATGCTTTGGTGATAAGGATTACTAGATAATGATGTTAATCACAATCAATCCATCATTAAATCAATCAATCAACTGGATATTTGTTGAGGTGCATGCAGCATCATTACATCAGATTATAAACAAAAAAAAGCAAACAAATTATAATAAAAATGAAGTTATTAATAGCATATAAAATTATTATTCAAGAATTAACCTGCTTTAATTTTGGTTCTTCTTGTAGTAATTGAAAGTTAGAAATGGTAATGATAGTAAAGCAAGTTAATGATGATGATGTTTTGTTGCCCAAAGAGTGACAATTAGAAATTGGGTTTGTTGTTGAGAATTATATATAATTTCAGTACTCATACGGTAGGACTAGAGTAGGCCTACATTCCACTGTTCATGAATTACCATCACATACCAGATGCAATTAAATTTGGTACAATAAATTAATCACAGGGCTAAATTAGTAATTGTTATTGTAGTGATGGAATAGACAATAACTGGATTTGCGTCAGGAGAATCAAGTATAGGATGGAATAGACAATAACTGTATTCGCGTCAGGAGAATCAAGTATAGGTGTAATTTTACACTACCTGACGTGGAAATGTACTGAATAATCAGTACGTGCGAAAACGAACAACTTGCGATTTTTTCGCAATTGTTTTCACACGTACTGAGTATTCAGTATATCCATGTCAGGTAGGGCAAAATTAATCTGTCAAATTAAGGCATTGTCGTAAGCCCACATCTTCTCTTTTTCATATTCCATTTTCTAGAGTTAATGTCCTTAAACATGGTTTTAACATCAGACTTCCTGCCACCTTCAATTCCTCTTTTTGATACAACTATTGATGTTTATTTTAATTCATTAGGTTTATTTAAAACTAAAGTTAGAAGTTGTTTATATGTTAATGCTTTTGCTGACATTTTTTTTTATCTGTGTTTTGTATTTCTTTATCTGTGTTTTGTATTTCTTCGTTTTGTCATTGTTACATGTATTCCATTCTTTTAAAGGCGGGCATCCTGCTGTTGGATGTGAACTAAAATAAAATAAAAAATAAAAATAAAATGAAGGAGAGTAACCTCTGTGCCTGCATAGTATGTGCTCCATGAGGACCTGAGCGATTCCTGCCCTCCAATATCCCACATCAAGAATTGAATATTACGCCACCTCACTTCCTCCACATTGCTTCCAATAGTTGGTGAAGTATGCACAACTTCATTCATCAATCTAAAAATTCAGAAGTAACTAAATGTAGCTTGTTATATAAAAAAATCTAGCAGATCTTCAAAACTTACTTTAAATTTAGGATACAGTATGATGTGATTGCATTTTTTCACAATCATGGAACAATTTATACAATCCTAGAAATCATATTACAAAAGAAAATTGAAATTGTAAAATCTGAGAGAGTCTCATTAAGACCAGGGTTTACAAGCATTGGAGCAGCCACCTAGCAAATTAAGTAATTTCCATGATAATTTCAAAAGAAAACAAAAGTATTGTAAACAATTTTCTTCTTAAAATAAAATAAAAAATCTCTTTGTATTAAAAAAATTATTTAAAAAAAATTTCATTTTCCTATATTGTATGAAGAACATAACTTACATAACATTTTTGTTTGTTTGGATATACATTTAAGAAATATGGAGTCCGCCTTTGTTTGTTACAATTAATTATCACACTATAAACTTATAAAATATTTAAAGGCGAAACCACATTTTTTTTAAACTGTCACAATTGAAGCTATAATTCATGTGGCAAAATCTAAATCTTATTCTAATGAAAAAAAACACTGTACTTACATTTGGTAGAGAATAGTTGTTTTTCCAGCATTGTCCAGCCCAACAATTATGACTTTATGTTCTGAAATTATAATAAATAAATCAATTCAGTGTTTAAAAACTTTGTTTATTACCTGTACAGTACTCACAAAATAGCAATTTGGATTTCTTTAAATTAAAATAAAGTATACCATATGGTACAGTACCACATTATAATTTTGTTTAATTTACAATGGTAGAGTAGAGGGTTGTGAATGGCAAAGATCAACAGCAAATGAGAACGTTTGGTACAAACACAAGCATAACGGCACCTACTGTATGCATATAGGGCCTACATATACTTTAAGTCTGGGGGTTTATTAGGCATTCACTTATCCCTGTTCCCAACTATAAAGTACTGTTACTGAAGGCCTGAGTGGGAATGCAGATTTCTGTGCAGATTTGACATAATCTGAATGTATAAACAATGTATACATCCCAACAATTTTGAACTTAAAACAATGAGAGAATTTGGCGCAAAGCGCCGCTGAGGGCCGTGTCTTGTTGTGGATTGGGGAGGGGAATCTCCCCATTATTACATGGGGGTCCATGGGGGGTAACCCCCTAGAAACTTTAGCTATTTAATATATCATAAGGGTAACTCTCCAGATTCTTATGCTTATAAATATTCTTTACTGACCAAACACCTTGTAATTACGATCCAAGGTGTACAAGATCATAGCATTATTTTATTGCAAAAAAGACAATACAATTAAGAATAAGATTAATACACTTGCAATTTTCTTTGTAAAGCAGTAGAGCATGTGAGAAAACGCGAGAAAAAAAAATTGGCCAGGAGTCAGGTCACCAAAATGGGAGTGTTGGCTGCGCATGTATGGTATTATGCAGCAATTTCAAATTTCGGCTTTTTTTAGGTATCATCCGCGAAATTAAAAACCTTTACAGTATGGAGTATCCATTATATAAATATTATTAATATAATTATTACATCATTAAATTATTATCCCACTAGCGTAGGCCTAGACTATTAGCAGGTAGTCCTAGTAGGCCCCAAGGGCCCAAGCAAGGGATTAGTACCAAGTATCCACACACGTCTCCAGTGCGGGCATCCAGAATGTGTCAGTGACCTGGCCCGGGATTTATCAATCTCAGCTAAGCAAATGTCTTAAGTCAAAAAAGTTAAGATGTCCCTAATAGTAAATTCGTAATAAATAATTTAAGCTGATTTATTACCTAATCTCAAACTTAGCAAAATCTTGGCTTGAAAATCGTCTTAGATATTTGCCAATGTACAATCCACTTTCTAATTTAAAGCAATTTTTAAGCTAAGCAATATGGATAAATTTGACTTAAGCAAAAAATGGACTTAAAACGAATTTAAGCTGATTTCTTGGCCTAAGCTTGGCCCTAGGTCTAGGCCCAGCCTAGGCCTAGTTAAATCTGGCTCCAACCCAGGTGTGGAAAAACCGGTGTTAATTTCTATTTCGAACAATGGCATTTTAACACATTGTACAAAAATTATAAAAATAAATACATTGTTCCATTTACAAATAAATTTAACTCAGTTATAGACGAGTTTATATGTATTTTTAGATATACCTACTGAACTCGGCTAAGCCTACCTTCGTTTGTGAACAAACTCCATATCTTGGAGAAAAGAAACCCCATGTCCCCCACTCGCCTCTCGCTGGTTTGGAGTTTGGTTTGAGCCCTAGGCCTAGGAATAGATCCTTCGTTCGTGAATTTTATATCACAAATATGTATGTTCTGGTAGGTGCTGAAAAAATATATTTTTTAAAATATCTGTGTAACATTAATTGGCATTTATCCAAATTAGATGTCGATCCTAAATTATAATCGGCGTTTCTGAAACTCAAACCTTTTCAATGGTACAAAATGTGTGTATGTGTTCCTCATTGCGTGGAAAATCAAAATACGCATGCGTGAATGATGTCTCCTCCGATCCGGTCTTGTGTGTGCGGAAATTATACGGCGTAGCCTTATGCAATTTTTAGTTTGATAATGGGTTATGACAAGCTAGAGGAAAACAAACATTCTTAGCTTTTCTAGTTCAAGAAAGCGTTCGACACCGTCTTGAGAGATGGTCCCATTAGTACGGTACTATTAAACAGATTGGCATTTGTGATAATATGCTTAAAGCCTTAATATAGGCCTAATTAAAAACATTATGAAAATGTTAAATGTAAAGTTTCCTTTAATGATATACTCTGAAATTTTTGAAATTAATGGAAGTGTGAAGCAGGGTTGTTGCCAGTGTCACCAATATTGTTTTGCATTTATATTAACGAATTGAACAAGATGGTTCGCGAAAGAAACTTAGGTGTAAATGTTTTTAATAATAGAATCGATTCATTGTTTTGGGCGATGATGGGTGATGCGTTATTCTCATTGGCGATAGTGAGAAAGAATTGAAATTGCTTTTACAAACAGCAAGCGATTTCTCAAAACAATGGAAACTCACATTTAATTATAACAAATCAAATGTATTAATTACAGGACAACGTAAGAATGTATATCGGAAATGGAAATTGGGAGATAATCATATTTCTGAGGTTGAACATTATAAATATCTAGGAATGTTTGTACAGTATACAGATCCATTAATGACACAACACATGTTGACTAAGTGATTAAAAAAGGGAAACGAATTATAGGCCTATCTTACATCAAGTCCATTTTGATGAACAGGAAGACTTTAATCTTACTATTTACTATGGGGACATTTTTGAAAACCAGGACTTCCAATTTATCAATTATCCTGTTCCATTTACGTAATAGCCGCTCCTCTATTGAAAAAAAATGGGAACCTACAGTATTTAATGGCAAGATTGCAAAAGAGGCCCTTTATGGTGAACTTGGATGGCAGTCGCTTGAATCCCTCCAAAATTATTAAAGAGTGTCATATTAACGTTGTCATTTGGCTTTATTTACCGAATAGTTCCGTAGTGATTTTCGAAGTTAAGTTGTTTTCTTCTTTTCAATTTTCTGTTGATTTTGGTATTTTGGATGCACCATCATTTTGGATGTGTGCCACTATAATGAAAGTGATTCCAAATGAAAACTAAACTAAACTAAACTATGACTCCATGGTTTGATATAGAGGTAAATAAACCGTTTTGCGTTAATGCTATGAGAAGGATTTTTGAGGGGGAGTTTTTTCAAAAGAGGCGTTTATCTGAGGGAGCGTTTATTTTTGGTTTAGTGTAAAATGGAAACGGCCTATTAATAAAATAAATGCCCTTTGATTTCACTGTAAACTAATTACCGGAAAAAATGTATTGCGTGATCATAAAGTTACATTGAACCAAACCAGAACATAGAATGTGTTGCTTCCATTTGGCATTTGATGTGTTTACAGTCATTTAGGGAGGCGTTTATTCAAGGGGGAAAACAAACTTAATATCGGGGCGTTTATTTGAGGGAGGAGTTTATTCCATGGTCCAAAGGTTGGGGGGGGGGGGAATTATTCAAGGAGGGCGTTTATTCGAATAAATTAGTATACGTTACATTATAGAATTTTTTTTTTTCTATTTTCACTGTTGTTTGTTCTGATGCTGTTAGTACTTTTTAAATCATTTTATTAGGCCTATTGTTATTGTTATTGTTTACGTTTCTAATAAAATGAAATGAAATGAAATAACCACAGACATCTTTCGAGAATTATTCAGGATTTGGTTAATGGTGTTCTCTGTTATTTGAAGAGTCTTATTGAATATGAAGGAGTACGTAGAGGCCTTTTGTGGCCAGGTTAATTAATTTAATTGCAAGATGACAGGCCTGCCAAAAAATCGAAAAACAATAGTTTAGATGAAATTTTGCTACAGAATTCCTTAAATTGTCAGCCAATTTAATGGTTTACCTGGCCTATGGAAAATATACCGAGGCCTACGAGAAAAAATTGATGGATGGGGATTTTTTTTTCTCTCATTCACATTTTTAATTGTAAGTTAATAACCTCTTTAAATAATAAGCAATTCAAATTTGGAATTGAATTTTTCTTAAGATAGTCTTCGAATGATGTCCTTTAAATTTAACAAGCAAAAAAAAAAAAAAAAAATTCACATAAACCATTATCACTTTGCTTTTCTTGTCATTAGAATATTAGACACTTAAATGTAATAAGCAAAAACTCAATAGAAAGGAAAATTAATGGACAAACCCTCAAACGCTACTGTCAACAGCATCATCATTCTCACTCGTCACCAAAGTGACCCGGAAAGTGGAGGGGTCGATAACACCATCCAAGTACTGTATTGTAATTATATGTAGCATATTTTCTTAAAGGAAGGCCTGAAGTATTGCGTAAATCCCTATTTTATGATTTTTTATGGTCCACTCACTCTGAACTACTGTAGCGACAACTTCTAGGCCGCAAATTGTGTTACCAGTACTTAAATTACCTTCATTCAAGAAATCAATAGTCTGTATAATAAAAATTAATTAAATGTGTGTAACTGATGACCGTACTTCATTCATGATTATATCCTGAATAAAATATAACCAATATTTCAACATTATAAAAAAATAAATACACCGATATTTTGGTATCCTAACACGAGTAATAGCAGTTAAACAAGTAAACCAAGAAGTAAACGCATTCTGACGTGTGTATAGTGGCGTCAAGGGGCATCCCTCCCCCTCTGGGACGGTTGTAGGATTGGGAGGTAGAGGGTGCGTGAGAGTCCATACCACCTCAGGCCGCGGTGAGGTGCGAAAACTTTGACAACATGGACCTCTAGGCGCCTGGAAATTGCACTCTCATACCTTAAAATCTTACCGGTACTAGTAGTATGTTATCAATACAATACAAACAACTGTCTTAATACGGCTCTGATCGCACTGTTTGTACCACGCCCACCTCCCCCACCCCTCTATTTCGAATTTCGGAATCCGCCACTGGTATGTATTTGCAAGAGAATTGGGGGAGGGGGGATATAATCAAGTCTGGGACAGCTGAAATCCAAAAGTACTGTAGCTTGTAAATTATCCCTGTTCTCCGAAGTCTTCTTTTCTTTTCATAAACAATACTTAGAAACATACTAAATCCAGACATGTTTTAAATGATGGCTTAATGTTATCTCATAACGTTAAATACCATATTTATTTTGCCATATTTTAAAATAGTATACAAATACAATACAAACAAATATTGATATAGACACAACAATAGCATAAATGTTATATTTGATTTATTCCATATGAATCTTTAAAACAAAACAAACATCTTATTACAGATTGGGGATAACATTAAACTAAAAAATGGCAAGGATAGATATTTTCATAGGGTTTGCCTACCTACACGATCACACGCAACATAAGCACAATAATTGTAGAATTAAACCAGGGGTGGGTATAAAAATCGGTCGGAAGTCCAAAGTCAATTTTTGACTTAACACCGACGGACGCACGCTAACTTAGATGTTTACAGTGTGCTTCCAAAAACCTTTAAGCACTGTTTTTACACCAATTTATTCTCAGTTTTAATATTACTTTCTACCGATGGTTGGTGTCGACGAGCTGTAAAATTTTTCTAGCCAATGTTGCTTGTCAGGCCGCACATATAGGGTTTTTAATTCATTTTCGCGGGTCACAAAAAAAAATCACTGGCGCGACTCATGCGGCCTGCGGGCCCCACTTTGCCCACTTGTGAATTAAATAATAAAAAAAAAACTATAGTTAATAACAACATCAAAATAATATGTTAATGATAAAATAAACTTAAAAGGGAAATTCGAAAGAGCACCATTTCCGGCTGCAGCAAGGGTGATAGATACAAGAGATAACAATTAGCGCAGTGGTAAGGCTAGGCATCAAGCTTATTGGACCTTTTCGCGTGTCATTCCAGTAACAACCAATCAGAATACTGTTGAAGGTCCCACACCTTAGCAACAATGTCCAGAGGCGAGGTTTAATGATAATGTCTATCTGCTGTCGATGGTTATAAGGACAAATGCTACAGAAATTCTTTGTGTCCTTTGTAAGACACTATCTGTTTTTTTCTTTCTTACATCCAGGAGTAAAAATGAATACAGTGTATAATGTAAATGATTTCAACATTTTTTGGTAACGTTGAATTATAACTAGGAACAATACTAAGAGAACAGAGGAGATTGAATGTTTTATGTAACTAATTCTGAATGCAAGCACACAGTGACTATGGAATTATGCACTTCATAGATATGAAAAAAAATTTCCCGGAAAAAGGCGATTTATCGCCCAACAACCAAGTTTGTCTTGGTCCTATTTCTTATTCTTAAAAAAAAGAATTAAGAAGATTGACAAGAATCTAAAATCCTGCTCATTATTTATTTTATAGATTTATATAAATTCAATATTTTGACTGATTTTTTTTAAATAATATAGTTATCGTTGAATGTTTAATCCAAATTTTAGGTTTTGTATTCCAAATGACCAGCTCAGTTGGTTGGACCACCCTCACAAAACAATGTTGAAATAAATCAGCATATTAAAAATGTTTAAAACTGTCTTCCAGAAGAAAAATGGCAAAAGTGGTAGAACACAGAAAAGTATAGATTATTTCTAAAATTGTACAACATTATTTTGAAATTTTCATGCTCAGCTTTAAATATTGTTTATTGACTATGCTTGTCTGCAGTGATAAAAAAAATTGTCAAAAACAAAGTTACCTTTCTTGTCAAAAACCAAATATTGTAAAATCATATTAGTTTCATAAAATCTTTATAAAACTGTTTCTGATCATGATTATTTGCTCTGGTCTAAAATCTTTTACCGCTTCTCAACTGTGACCCAGATTTCATCGCTTGGAGTTGTAACAAGACCATGGACTGGCTCAATCACAAGTCCCTCTACAAGATTGAACTTAAATTTGCGAATAAGTTGAGACAGGAAAACAGTCAACTCAACGTAGGAAAAACGGTAACCTGGGCACATGCGTTTACCAGCGAAACCAAATGGTGAAAAGGCCAGTTTATCACGATGCTTTGAATTCTCTTCGCTGAATCGGTCCGGATCAAATCTGTCAATCAAACAAAGGGTTATTAAATAATGTTTTTTTTAATGTCAAGATTTATGTAGTGTGTATTGTCAAAGCATATATTACTGTGTATATGTATATATATATATATATATATATATATACATATGTGTATAAGAGACAGGCATTCTGACGTGTGTATAGTGGCGTCAAAGGGCATCCCTCCCCCTCTGGGACGGTTGTAGGATTGCTTACTTTCTAGGCTCTGGCCAGTACTTTTCATCCTCCTGCACCACACCAAGTGCATGGATTACTGGAGTCTAGAAGAGGATGGAATTCATAGTTTATATTACTAGAATGATAACTCCATATTATAATCAATCATCAAAAATTGGATCTTTTCTGCAAAAACCTGCAAAATGGCTGTTCCACTTGATTTTTCTAACATGTTATGGCTGTGCATTCTTGCCACAGTGCCATAATCAACTGGAGAGATGTCCGAAAGAGGGGGGGGGGGAGCCTGAAAGTGGGACTAGCGGCAGTTTGGCGCAGCAGTTGACGTTTGGGCTTTTAATCGTAAGGTCAGAGTTTCGAGTCTCCACTGTGCAGATCCGCTTGTGTGCTTGGGCAAGGCACTTTAGCTACATTGCTTCAGTCCACCCAGCTGTATCAATGGGTACCAGCAAACTGCTGGGGACTAACCTGCGACGGACTAGTGTCCCATCCAGGGAAGTACAACTCTCATCCGCTTCACACTACAGAAACTGGGGATAAGCTCCAGGCCTATGAGCCCAGTGGCTCGGAAAGGATTTAGTTTTTTTTTTAGTGAAAGTGGACCTGATTGAGATAACTGTAACCAACGGGGTCCGGGGGAATGCCCCCTCAAAATTGTTGTGTTCTAGACGACAGAAAATAACCTCCGAGGCATTTTGGGCGATCAATTTTTCTTTTCTTTTTTTCCTTTTTTTCCTTTTTTTTTACTTTCCAAAGGTGAGGGGGAGGAGGCTGGGCCTAAATCTTCCCCTGTATATGTTCAACATATATAGCTAAAAAATATAATTTCTTCAATAAATATACCATTTTAGGGACAATGTGTCCGCCAATTTGCACATCCATCTCTTGAAATCTTGCGGCTGTTGGTGCAAGCACGGCTGTTCTCATCGTCTCATCCAAAACTTGTCTCGTGTACCTAACAAATACAATTGTAAGATTGCAGAATTGGTACTTTAATGAAATGTTAATAAAGATATAGTAAATTTAATTTACCCAAGAAGTTTCAACCCACAATGGAGTACTGTTGTTGGTGTGACAGCAGGCTAGTCCCAATAAGCTTCAACCCACAATGGAGTACTGTTGTTGGTGTGATAGCAGGCTAGTCCCAATAAGCTTCAACCCACAATTGAGTACTGTTGTTGTGATAGCAGACTGGTCCTTGATGTGGCAGTAAAGCTCGGTTTCCATCAGGGGTTTAGCAGAAAAACGAATTAGGCCTTCCAAAATGGAAGCCAGTGGGTGTGGCACTGTGCAGATGGGTGGGCCACGCCCCTTCCCAAACGCAACGACAAAAAATAGAAAATTCTGATCTTAGGGCATTTAAAGGTGTTTAAATTTTGGAATTTTGTCTTCAAAGGAATAGTACTGAATGTCACAAAGATATTTAAGTTATAGACATACATTGCATTACAGTATTTACATAATGTTTCTAGGTTATGCAGATGCATTTATTTATTTATTGAACCATATTTCAAGAGGGTGACCCATCCAGCGTGAGCTGATTTTTGAAGGGGCCCTCAACAGTACAAACGATGAATGAAAAACAAAAGTAAAAAAAGAATTATCAATAATTTTTAAAAAGATTTTTAAAGCAAAAGTTTAAAATGCAAAGGGATAAAATATTAAAGTGTACTATTATTAATAATATAACTCTTTAGTTTAGTTTTAAAATTAGAAAAGCTACTAGAGTTTCCTAAGGAAACATCAAGTGGGTTAAAATATTTATGTCCTTTATGATTAAAAGAATGTTTAAAAAGATTGCATTGCGGTCTTGGAATGACAAGGTCTCCCCTGGAAAATTGCATCTTCATCTCTCGACTTCTATTTAGTGTATATTCTACTCTGAACTCCGAATCAAGAGATAGGCCTGGATCTACTGTATTTTGTTGAATAATAAAATTTAACTTGTGATGTTAACAACAAATCTTCTTTACAGTATTTCATGAATTAATTATAACCATAGAGTTATGAATACCAACAATGTTATGTCAGGGATTTGCAGAGCCACATACATGCGTTGTGGGCGACTCAGAACCGTCCATTTTCCAGCGGGGTGTAAATGTTTTTAACATGACGCAAGGCGTGTTGTTGTGAACTTTTCACCAGGTAGGCAATGGTTAAGTTTACATTTTTGTGAATCCCCACCAAATATTGGTACGAAAATAATCAATAAAGGTTGTGCTTATCAAACGTAAATATGATTAGCTTTAGTTTAATGTAACATTCAACAGATTTGAAGAATATAAAGAATTTGCTAAAGGCAGACCAGGCCCAATTAGGATAGGATGAGCTGAATAGACCAAACCGTCCAAGCCGTTATGGTAAAAGTGGCTGTCCTAAATAATTAGGGCTCACTGGCTAAGCCTATGGTTTCCATACAATCACTGCCACTACAGTTTGTTACTGCAATCGTTGCACTGCGTAGCTGTTCCCGACGCAATCGGGAACGCTCCCTGATTTAACTGACCAATCAACGTCGCCAAAAAGAGTCAACGATAGTATGTAGCAATTTTTACGGAAACCAGGCTTAAACAGGGCCCAAGTAGTTGCTACCTGCTTCAACTCTTTGTAACACCAAATTTAATCCAAAAATATAATTTCTACTGGTTTTTTATTTACAAAATTTTGTTAAACTTACACAAGTTTACCAATTGTCTCTGGAGTAACCTTTTCATCACCAAGTACTTCTTTGAACTCTGTGTACAATTTCTCCTCTACATCTTTATGAGTTGCCAGAAAATACAAACACCAACTAAGAGCTGTAACACAATAAAAGTAAACAAGTTTATTGTCACTAATGATGATTTTTTCCTCACCTGGCATTTTATTCAACAATAAACTTTACCATAGCTAATGTATGCCAAAGCAGAGTACAAAGTACAAGGTAAATTGTTTTACCAAAGTAATTTTATCTACATTATA
>NW_022726429.1:937818-967406 GCF_011630105.1 Anneissia japonica
GAAGACATTAAACAAACCATTTCCAGAGGTGTGCAGACCACCGATGACATAGGTCAGTGCATCCGCAAGGAGTTGCTCTTCAGGAATGTCCGCCTGAATGAGGATGTCAAGGAAGACTTGCTTATCTTCCACAGGTGGGTTATTACGACGTTGTTTGATAATAGTTCGGATTGTGTCATGCATAAAGTCCCTGGCTTTAAAAAAAAACAAAAACAGAAAAAACATGTTACCAACTTTGAAAACTTGTTATTGTTACGCCACTGCTAATCCCAGAGGGAACTAAATCTGTACCTTTTGTATTTCATTCAATCATTCATTTCATCTTTATTTCAAAATTTCATATCCATAGAATAACAAAATAAACATGATGATCATAAAAACTAACAAGAAAAAGTACATAAACACAATTTGCTGCACCTACAATACATTGGGGAGCAGCTTAGCTTAGTAGGCTAATCTGGTGGTAGCCACTGTATGTCCACTGAACCATTGAGATTTCTAGGTCCCACGTTCAATTCCCATCGCTGCCTCTCCTTGTGTTTCAGCTGGAGGGCTGAAATACAAGTTACAATAGCGCACCGTCTTTCGGTCCATTGGTCCCATGTGCAATAATGGCCCAAGTGCACGTTACAGAATGCAGTACACTCTTCGGAAAAGAGTAGGGGATTGTCTCAGTGTACAGCCCAATCACCACCAGAAGGACCCCACTGGAAATAAGTCTTCTTCTAGACTTTCGTGGGCTATCCTTGGTGTTTACATCGAATAAATCCAATTCAATCTATGACTGCATTTTCAAAATTTACTTAATTAATAAAATAAGCAATAACAATTAGTGGGAAACCCCACTATCAACAGAAGAAAATGTGACTCCTGAAACATTCAACATAAGGTATAACAATTACACAAAACGACGTCATCAACTTAAACTACTTTGACAACACTGTCATATTCATTTGAACTATGGAACCCGGGATAGGCTCACTATACCTAAAGCCGAGTCTGCTGGGTAAGAACGTTACATCCTGAGTAGGTATCTCAAAATTTACCAATTTTCCTTTAAATAATGATACAGTTGCAGTGCTATTCTCTTTTAAATAACCTATATATTTATCAGAATTTTATATTTTGGATTTCTTGAGATGGCTTCTAAATGGAAGACAGGTGAAGAACTCAGAATGAAATGACACATAGAAAATCAGGCAAAAGGTGAAAATGTCACACTGAGCAAATTGTATTTGGGTTAAATTGACTTGATATATATTTGCATAGGGAACTTGTATAGTGTTAAACTTAATGCAGACAAATGAACAAATAGAAGCTAAAACATACACTGTATTTTAAATTCATGAAGCAAACATTATATAAGAAAATAAAATTCTTTCCAGCATATAATAGGTTTAGTAATGCAGAACAGATACTGGATTTTTTTTTCCATTTGCATCCAACAGTAGTAACTTGCCAATTACAGGATGGTATTAGAAGGCAAGCATGTTAACCACTAAGCTATACAACTCCACTCTCATTAAGAACAGGACTACAATTGAATCTATGTCGAATCCAAAAGGCCATTAAAATATTGTTCAACTTAGGTAAAATGCGACATACAGATTGTTAATTAATGGAAAACACAAAAAATTTGGCATGTAAAATCAGATTGACTTGGTAATTATTCAACATAGGCACAGTCAACTTAGGCAAATTTAAGTGTACTGTATATCTGTGCAATGTCTCACTTCTGCATGAGCATGAGTGGCTTGAGGTTTAAACATCTTGCTCAAAAGTAATTGCCCAACTTCAATAAATATTATTAATAACAATAAGTATTATCATAATATTTCTTGCTAGCAAAAATGACAAAATCATAAAGTTATACAAAAAAACAAGAAAATAAGGTGTGTTTACATTTGAGGAAATTCTTTTGACGGTCACTATCTGGAGCCGGTTCATCACCAGACATGCGGGATTCAAGATCATACCAACACTGTAACGAAAAAATTTACCAAGTTGTTATCTGTTTGCATTGTGCTTTGGGAATTTGAACTTTTTAGTAAAACAGAAGTAACTATGAAAAACTTACGTGGCTAGCACATATTGAATATATATTCTCTTGGTGTTGAAAGCTTGAACAATATTATCATGTTTTGATAATGTGGGAATAGGCATTTATATTTTAAGCCAAAATAATTTATCTGATTATCTGAAAAATCATGGTTTTTTGTTTGTTTGTGTGTTGTGTCTCTATGATGTATGCACTTTTTTGTTCGAGTTCTTAACTATTCAATTTCTAATAGGGCGCCCCACCCATAATGCACCTCCACTGGATTTACTCGCTCTTACAGGATTAACTGCCAGCTGATAACATAGTGTCTACGGGGGCAATGGAGAGAAAAAAGATCCTCTGAACAGTGATGGTGAACAAGATGATCGAGTAAACTTAAGACAACTCATGGGTGTCTTAATTTTGTTATTCATGTGTCCTTCTGTTGTTATACATACCAGATCATAATGCTTCCGGAACTCAAATGCTTTCTCGTCATCTTTAAAGTAATCACCAAAAGAGGTTTGAGTAATTCCTTTGAGAGCAAGTGCCATCATGTACTGGCAAACTGGGATGTGCTCTGTGTCTGGCAGACTTGATATCTTCTGGCATAACTCATCCACAACCTAGCAAATGGGGATAAATATGAATAAGAAATTTTCTGGATAAATGAATCGTTCCATTAAGCCCTGCCACTTGGATATTGTTGCTACAGTAAAGTACAAGACAACAGTGTAAAAACATACGCAAACATGTGCATTTGTGGGACAATTCATGTGTTTGTAGGACACAAGCATATTCCTGGTGTGTTCTGATTGGTCAGTTGTCAAGTTTCATTGACACTCCAGAATGGCCAATTCCTGCAGTACCTGCAGCACATGCAGTGCCTACAGCTGCGCATTTTTTTTAGGATTTAGGAACACACACATCAAAATAGCATTGCAGCACCCACTGCTACTTAAGGATCGGATTCAACAATATAGTCACAAAGCGCAAACATGGTGGTCTGGGTGGTTATGACACCAGGCTAGTTACCTGGAGATCATGGGTACGATTTCCACCCGAATCAGTATTTGGGAACATACTGAGTATTCACTACGATAAACATGTCAGGTATGGCAAAAAATTCACTCCTATGATATTTTACTGACACAAAACACATCGAAATAAGATGAATCTACTACCTATTATCAATTTAATTTGGTTTTAAACAAAACAACAGTTTAAAAATTGCAACAAGTGGTGAGTCCTTACATCATGGAAAACGCTGTAGAAATTACCCAGCATATTATGTCCAAAAGCGTTGTCTGTTAATTTGCGCCTTTTTCTGCCTTCATCCTTATTTTGATACTGAATACTATATTTTGTGATGAGAGGTTCAAAGAGCAGAAAAAGCTCAGCTAAAAAAAATCAAATGCAACATGTTTAATATTGAAAAATGTTTGATATAAATGTTTGCTATGTAAAATTACATTATACTCATTGAGTAATTACACAGATTTCATGGTATTCAAACCAGCACCGGAAAAATGAAAACTATTACTGAGGGCGTTGCGTCATTATGGATGCCCAGGTCAAAAAAGTGCGACGTCTAGTCCACAATGGCAGGGGATGTGAGATGGACCAGTACACAGGGGTACTCATTTTGAAAGAAGTATTGGGTTCTTTATAGTGCACATGAGCTAATTGTGTACACTAGGCCTATGCTTTATAGACCTTATCCGAGAAGACTTGTTCTACCGCCAGAACCATAGACGAGCGTGCCATTGAATCTAGCACCGACATTATGGCTGTAGGTTGCGGCACCCCTGCCTCAGCCGCTCAGCGGTTTGACTCAAAAACATTTGAAAGCCAGCAGTCCTAGCTAGGATAGTTCTAGTCTAGGCTCCAAAGAAAGGTCAGACTAGGACTAACCTAATTACTTGTGTATGCATGATCAAGAATTTGTTTTTAAACCTTTAATATTGTATCCAATTGTACTTACGTGGTCTATCAAATACTTTCATATGTGCTCTCCAAAGCTCTGGACTACCAAGACTAACAAACATCTGCTGTCCAAACCAGAATGAGACGATTGGTCCGTGTTCATTGTGAAGCTTCTTCAGATATTGGTGCAAGCTGCCAGCTGCACCGATGTCAGCCAAATTTCCATCTCTGAATGGAAAAAATGAAAATGATCATAAGTATATTGATGGTTTCTAGACATTCGTGAGACACACAGACATCAATCCAGTGAGCAGTAAGCAATTGGTATACCATGGTTTTATAGGCTAAAGGCAAAATTTCTTTAAAGCCCAATCAAGACTATCAAATTTTATTTGACAAAAACATGTGACATGCCTAAATATGGTCATGATGGCATCACATTATGACCATAGGTCAACATTCAACAGTTTTTTTTTGTCAAAAAAAAACAAAAAAAACTGAGGACACTAATCTTCCACATAACAATTGTAAAATTGTTATCTAATCTGTCTATAAAGCATCTTTACAGGTCTGCGATTTCAAAGTTGGGTCCTGTTGTTTTGGGCCTTTTTTAAGGTCTTTTTTTCATTTCATTTAATTAAAGAATTAATTCAACCAAACACGTTTCAAAACAAGAAAAATGAACAGAAATAAAATGACTTTGACAGATGGAGGGCCTATACTACCTCAGCCCCACTATGGTGGCACCTTAAGATGGCCGGAAATAGACTTTTTATCTGTATTTTTTTTATTTTGAAAAATTTAGTGGGGGAGGGGGGTCCCAGGGACGGCTTCCCCGACCCTGAATCCACTGATAAGCACATCCGATGCCATATATAGGCACATCATGACAACATATGGCCATGCAAGTGTTTGTTCTGAAAATCTGAGTGTGGACAGTTTTACATAGAATTTCAGTTCAAATTTAGATGCTGTTGATGGACCATATTATTACTTATACTAACTTTGGATGTGATGGGCTGGCTCCTGGTATCGTGGTGTATTTTGTAGATCCCTGAAAAAATGGAAATTGTAGGCAAGTATCGTTAATACACATTAACTACAAAAGAATGCAATAAATTATCCATCATTTTTTTTCATTTAATTAAGGAATTAAAATCAACCAACACATTTCAAAAACAAGAACAATGAACAGAAAGAAAATGATATACACAGACATTATTTCATAAAGTTAAATGTAAAAATTGTTTTTTTTGAGGCCCTAACAGGATTGATATAAGATAAAAGAGAATGTTCTCACTTCAGCACAGCACAGCTTAGTATGCTAAACCGTGCCACTATTTATGCGCAGGTGGGTAAAGTGCAGTTCGCAGGCCATGTGTCCAGACAGCACTTTTGTTGGGGCAAGCGACAACCCTATGTGGTTAGCCTGCCTAATATCTTTAGCTTTTTTTTTTTTACAGTCAAACACCCATCATCTATAAAAAGTAATATCAAAACTTTGCACTAAGCTATAAAATTAAACAGTGCATGAAGGTTTATGTCAAGACATTATAATAATTCTTTATTGTCCATTCATATAAACAGAAAAGAAATTTGAACTGGTATACTGTACAATTATAAACCAAAAATGATGTCATCAAAATTTGGATGATTGGGTGTTAAATGTTGTTTACATCGTAAAGTCCTGCTAATGCATTGAACAGAGTTGAAATTGGTGTCTATTAAATCATCCAAAATGTAATGAAGTTTGCGATACTTTTTATAACAATATATTTTGAATGATTCATAAATTCATGAGATTAAGGTTGATTTGATTTAAATTTCCATTCAGACTAAAAATATGAAGAATTTTGAAAGAGCTTCTAGGGGGCTTAGGCCTGTCGCTCGCAGGACTCGCCATCATCCAGCGCTGACTAAGGTGATCACTGTTGATTAGAGGTACTGTACATACTCAGCTTAAATACTGTCACCAAGTCATTTTGTTGCAATATGCTAACATATTCATGGCGGACCTTGAAGAGTGCTTCTGGCATCATATCCCACATCACCACTCATCTTTCTTTGCTTCATTGATGACATTTTCCTTATATGGACCAAGGGACTGCCTGAATTAGAGGAATTCTATCAGGCTTTTAACAATGCTCACCCCACCATAAAATTCACGATGGAGCAATCACAACACCAGCATAGCTTTCTTGATATCAAGGTCACGATTAACAATGGCCATATCTCCACATCCATCTACCACAAACTGACTCTGGGAAACCTCTGCATGCTTGCAGTTTCCACCCTCCTCATACAACTTGCTCCATCATCTACAGCCAAGCGCTTAGATACTCACAAATTTGTTCTGATAATATTGACCGATCCACTCAACTCAAAAGACTTCAACACAAATTCAAGCAACTTTGCTACAAACAACAAACCATCAATGAGCAGATCCAAAAGAGCTAAACAACAACCCAGACAGGAGCTCTTACAACATGCCAATATAGATAAGTCCGACAGAACACCATTGGTCACCACCTACAGTCCACACGTAAGACCTCTACAACATATCATCAATGACCTACAACCCATCATTCAAAATGACGAAACTCTCAACAAAATATTTACTGATAAACCCATTATTGCCTATCGCCAACCACCAAACCTAAAGTAATGACTCGTTTCTAGCACACTCAAACACAACAACACAGTTTATGGCACACAACCATGCAACCAACCAAGATGCAAACTCTGCTCTCATACTAACACAGATCCTACGATAATTAGATCTAATGGTAAAACTTTTAATATACGTGGATCATTCTCTCATATTCACAAGGGTTTATATCACTACTTGTATTACTCAATTTACTTCATATTTATTTACGATTTATCCCCAAACCATTATGCTGTTATGGTGCTTCACACTTTTAACACATCTCCATTGTTCCAGCTAGACCTTAGCTTCTATTGCTAACTATATGGATTTACTTCTTTGTTTCTGTATCCAATCAGATTTATTGTTTATCATATATATTTAGCTTAATTATCCAATCATATGAATTTGATGTACATGTTTATTGCTGTAACTTGTGAAACTCTTCACTCACCTGATGAAGCGATAGCTTATGAAATAGAATTCATAGTTAGTCAAAAAAGTGTTACCAACTCATTTGACTAATACGGCTATACTACTTTTTTGATGATAAATTATCTGCGAGTCAAGTTGGCAACTATCTAGGCCTATGTCCCCAGCCCTTTGCTCTGACCTAGCCGAAGCCCTAGACCCACTCTAGCCTAGCCTAGTGGCCTTGCGCTCTACTGCCTTCACTGATTTTACTTTCCTGTCAAAAAAAAGGATAATTTATTTTCTAAATTATATTAAGACTTGACCTAAGATGTAAGCAAATGATATTACTATTTCAGTTTAGTTAGCACACACTAGGCCTAGGTCCCAGGCCTAGGCTAGGCCCTAGTAGTAGTACTACTACTATAATAACTAACTAAACTCTTTTTAATCTAGGTTAGCTAGCTAGTAGTACTAACACTAGTAGAGACAGCGGAGACAGCTGGCTATATCCTGCATTTCAGGTCAATCGGACTCACTTTCAAATTCGGACCGATCGTCTGTCTGAATTCAGTGCTAGGCGGCCTTAGCCTACGCCTAAAGCTAGAGAGAGACGACCTACGCAGCGCCAGCTGGGATGCTGAGCCATCCCATACTTCAAAAGATACTTACAGGATAGAAATAGATAACGGCCAAAATCAAAGAAATGGTAAATGTCACAGCAAATATTACAAACGCTAGCATCATTGCTTTTCTTGTACAATGAGTGCGTTGCGCTGTAAGTTACAGTATCTTATTATTTGTTTCAGGATTTTCCCACGAAAATTATTTCATAACTTTCTGCAAACGCGTCCCTGGGAGTTGAGAGAGGGCGACATTTGACCTATGACTGATATCAGCGCAATATATTTTAACATCAGAGATAATTATTGAGCCTCGTAAATCACCATTTTCTAAAATTGTCATGGCACAAAATTATGAAATAAACCTAAATATTTTTAATTTACTATTATTTAGGTTTAAATCGGGTTTGTGTTCTGATGTATAGTACTTGTTATTTCCAAAACGGTTGAGCTGTTAGTGGCCATGCATTCATAAATCGACCTAAAAATAATAATTTAAAATAATTTCCAACTTAGTATTTTTGAAGAATAAAACGGTAAACGGACACCTAATAATATTTGGCTTTTTAGAGGGGTATTTATTCATTGCTGTGTTGATTTAAAATCAGTGGTGTATTCAAGGGTCCCTTCCCCCCACCCCCTCAACATTTTTTTTTTCTAAATTATAAAAGAAATGGAAAAAAGGGAAATTATATTAAAATTGAAGTCTAAGATTGCCATTTCCGGTCATTTAGAGATGCTATAATTATAAATTTTCTTACCTCAGCCCAAACATTGTGGGGCTGAGATGATCTTACCCTCCACCTGTGAAAATCCCTCCCGGCGCCGCCCGACACTTTGAATTCCCTGAACCGCCACTTTTGTGTTGTGTGTCACCACTTTTTAGTTTAGCTGCAGAGCTGCAGAGACCGAATATGCCCCTCTTAGAAGTTACGAATCCGATTATCATTAGTATTTATTACAACCCTATTCCTTTAGGAGTAGGGAGTAAAAAAAGCGCTTCTTAAGATGACTTTAGGGAATTCCCTTATCACAAGCGGCCCGGCAATTAATCTTGCACGGGGCCTTTCTGCACCATGCAACCAACCAAGATGCAAACTCTGCTCTCACATTAACACAGATCCTACGATAATTAGACCTAATGGTAAAACTTTTAATATACGTGGATCATTCATAATTCACAAGGGTTTATATCACTACTACTCAATTTACTTCATATTTATTTACGAGTTATCCACAAACCATTATGCTGTTACGGTGCTCCACACCTTTTAACACATATCCAATCATATGAATTTGATGTCCATGTTTATTGCTGTATTGAAGTCTAAGATTGTCATTTCCGGCCATTTAGAGGTGCTATAATTATAAATTTTCTTACCTCACCCAACCATGGTGGGGCTGAGATGATCTTACCCTCCACCTGTGAAAATCCCTACTACTAGTAGTATTAGTAGGCTACTACTATAATAACTAACTAAACTCTTTTTAATCTAGGCTAGCTAGTAGTAGTAAGAATAGTAGAGACATCTGGCTATATCCTGCATTTCAGGTCAATCGGACTCACTTTCAAATTCGGCCCGATCGTCTTATACCCCATTCAGACTAGCATCGCATTGCGATCAGTTGTAGCAATTGCGACACCCAGTCGCAACCAATCGCAAAGTAAAATCGTGTGTGAAAGCTCACCAATAGTAGTAGTCGATATGTAATCGATATCGCAATTGTTACCCGTTGCGATTGGGTGCTACAATCTTTATTACTCCCGATTACCATGGAATCTGATCGCAACGAATTCCACAGGCACTGTTTGGCTGAGGTCAGTCAACATAGGCCTAGCCACCTGAGTCCTAGTCCCAAGAATGTAAAGTTTGTTTTTGTTGGTCTGAATGCGTTCGTTGATTGCGATCGGGAGTAATCAGTTTTGGATTACCACCGATTACATCGCAACCGATCGCAACAGAGTGTAGTCTAAATAGGGTATTTGTTAGGGCCCGATCGTCTGTCTGAATTCAGTGCTAGGCTAGGCGGCCTTAGCCTACGCCTAGAGAGAGACGACCTACGCAGCACCAGCTGGGATGCTGAGCCATCCCATACTCCAAAAGATATTTACAGGATAGAAATAGATAACTGCCAAAATCAAAGAAATGGTAAATGTCACAGCAAATATTACAAACGCTAGCATCATTGCTTTTCTTGTACAATGAGTGCGTTGCGCTGTAAGTTACAGTATCTTTTTATTTGTTTCAGGATTTTCCCACGAAAATTATTTTGTAACTTTTTGCAAACGCGTCCCTGGAGTTGAGAGAGAGGGAGACATTTGACCTATGACTGATATCAGCGCAAATATATTTTGACATCAGAGATAATTATTTAGCCACGTAAATCACCATTTTCATGGCAAAATTTTCATGGCACAAAATTATGAAATCAACCTAAATATTTTAAAGTTACTTTTTGAGGTTTAAATCGGGTTTTGTGTTATGATATATAGTATTTGTTATTACCAAAACGGCTTTGAGCTGTTAGTGGCCCATTCATAAATCGACCTAAACATAATAATTAAAAATAATTTCCAACTTAATATTTTTGAAGAATAAAACGGTAAACGGACACCTAATAAAATATTCGGCTTTTTAGAGGGGTATTTATTCATTACTGTGTTGATTTAAAATCAGTGGTGTATTCAAGGGTGCCCAGCCGCCCCACCCCCCACCCCCTCAACATTTTTTTTCCTAAATTATAAAAGAAATGGAAAAAAGGGATTATGTTAAAATTGAAGTCTAAGATTGCCATTTCCGGCCATTTAGAGGTGCTATAATTATGAATTTTCTTACCTCAGCCCAACCATGGTGGGGCTGAGATGATCTTATCCTCCACCTGTGAAAATCCCTCCCCGCGGCCCGACATTTTGAATCCCTGAACCGCCGCTTTTGTGTGCCACCACTTTTTAGTTTAGCTGCAGAGCCAGAGACCGAATACAGTATGCCCCTCTTAGAAGTTACAAATCCGATTATCATTAGTATTTATTACTAGCCTAGGCCTTTAGGAGTAGGGAGTAAAAGAGGCATCCTCAAGGAGCTAGCAAATTCGAGGATTTTTTTTAAACAATTAACCAGGCCATTTAAGGCCATTTTCCAAGCCAAGTTCTGTCGAATTATTAATGACTGGAGCATTTTTATTATAATCACTATCACCAGTCAAGTTTTTTTGAAACTTCAAAAGTTGCGCGAGTACGGCCGGCAACCACGCGAGCAAAAGCATTGACACATGTTTTTGCTAATTTCATTGATTTGAATTGGCTCGTTTTGTTTGATACATATTATAATATTTTTATTAGTGATACATTATTTAAAATCAAGTATGCTTTTTTTTTTGGGTCAATCACGATACATAAACTTAGAATTCGAATCCCTGGTAAAAGGCACTGTTTAAAATACGCTAAAAACACCGGAGTGAAAAACATATGCAAAAGGACGGGATCTACAAACTCAAGGTCCAAACTAAGGAAAACATCCTGGATGAAAAGTAGGCCTATCTGCAAAAATACATCAAAAAGACACATTAACTATTTAAATAGGCCCTATGCTAATTTAATAAACTTAGGCCTATAATACTTGTGGTACACCACATAGATAGTTTTGAAAAATAAATGTCTCGACGTTTCGATTAAGTTACTTTAATCGTCTTCAAGAGAATAATCCTTATCTGCAGAAAATAAAAGGAAAATATTTATATGTTTGGGTAGTGAGGCTTGCTGCTGATTGGTGGAAAACTAAACAATTACTGAGACTATAGCGTGTGAAAAGGCTAATATTCTTGACATAATATTAATAATAATTTTGAGTGTTTCGCAGTGCACACCTTCCGAAAACACCAAAACAATTATTAAATTTAAATATAATTTTCTTTTTTTATCTATTTGAAAATATTTGAAAATTTAGGGCTTGCATGCTTGGTGGAAGTGCGCGAGGCCGTCTCATTTCTTTGGACCCCTGCATTAGGCCTAACAATGTCCTATATAAATTAGCAAAGAATTATTTAAAAAAAAAAAAATTAACTCTGGTATGGATTTAAAATTCCTAATATAATATGCAGTATTATTTTATTTTTATGGTCTTCCCATAAAATGGTTGAAAACAGGGGTGGCGCCAGCGGGGAGAGGGGGAGCCCCCCTAGTCGGGGAGAGGGAATCCCCCCCCCCCGTCGGGGAGAAAAAGCACAATTCGTAGGGGAGAAACATTTTTGCTTTCATACACAATATTTTTCTTCTGAATAATACTAAAATGAATGCTAAGCTTCTATTTTCTATGTGACCTTTTGGCAATCTGCATGTACGTTTCCACTGAAGGGAGAATTGGGAACATTTAGTTACTAAAATCCTGGCAACTTTAAACTTGTTGCTAATCAACAAATAAAATGGCTGGCCTGTCGGACGAAAGAGGTACATTTACAAATTCCGGTATGGGGGATGAACCGCCTGCTCCTTCATCAAGTGACGATGATGAAGATGAAGACGACGACGATGTGAGGTAAAAATAGGTTTTCTTTGTTAAGCAGAATCTAGTTTTCCATTGACCTGAGCCCATGCTAAGCCTAGGCCCTAGCTGGGTAGGCTAAGCCTAGTAGCCTAGCCGGCGCGTTCGCCTACCTTGCCTACCCTAGGCCTAGCCTAGCTAACCTAGGCTAGGCTTGTTTGATATGGCGAGTATAGCAGGCCCTAGCTAGCTAGTACTAGGCCTACTACTAGACCTAGCCCTAGGCATGGTTAGTAGGCTTCTTGATTTTAGTATAGTAAAATGTTATACTTATTACTACGGTTGACTTAAATTAAGGCCACGGGAATGAAAGTTGTAGGTTTGCGTCCACCACCCGCATGCCTAAAAAGCTACCACACGAAAATTTTCATTATTTTGAAAAGTTCATTATTTTGAAAAAAAATATACTTCGTTTTAAAAAACGGACTTTCTAAGTCGTAAACAGACAGAAAAACGATTTATTCATCAGTGATCACTCGTCGCGAACACCGAGCGAAGGCAGGCCTGGTCACATCGCACCATGATCGCCGATCACTGCTGAGGTCATTTACGGTCAAATCGATCTTTCAGACCAATAGGAAATCTCGTATGTTTAAAGAGGTCTTAAATGTAGAAAAGGATCTGTTTTATAGGCTAGTGTACATTTATGACTGTAAGCATTGTTTCTTGGGAATAAATGTAAAATTACCAATGCCGCGGCTTGTGGACAGCATTTATAAAAAAAAATAATGAATAATGAAAAATGAAAAAATGCCTCATGTGTTTTCAAAATTTTTCGGACGCAAACCTACAACTTTCATTTTCGTGGCCTAAGATGTATATAATAGCATATCTCACCTAAATTGCCACTGGCTCATAGTCCAGGTGAAAGTTTCTTCAGTAGATACGGTTTGTAGAATTCAGGTTATGTCATCAGTGCTATCGTCAAATCTCAAGTGACACTTCACCCTTCAGTCTCTGGTTGGGACGGTGACGTCATCCCATGGCGCAACGTCATAGGTCATGACCGCCCTTGCACATGGGATCATGTGATCACCAGAACCTATTGATCAGGTGACTGCAAGCTGACCGGCACTACACTCTTCCCCTATTTATTTTTTATTTGTTTTTGATGGGGGAGACGGTCCGGGTTGACATATTCCTGACTGGTTTGGCGCATTCCTCTAAATGAACGTGCGGGTGCAGACGCCACAGAATTCCTCTTCCTGACAATTTTTTTTTTTTTTTTTTTTTTTGTAAAAAGAAACACCAAGAACATGCAGTAGTGGGGTAGAATTAAGCCCCACAATTCAACACTAAATACCAAAAGGGGATGTGAAAATCCCGTTTAATTAGAACACCTTGTAACATATGTACATATTTTGAAATTCTAAATAAGAAAATAAGTAAACTTAGAAATAAAAATGAGCGAATTGTTCTTAAATAGTGCACTATAATTCTGAGAACGGGCAAAGTTCGCCACCATGTAAACAGAACACAGACACTACGCTCATTTTAACATTGAGAGCGAACCGTCACATTTCCCTTAAGGGGTATAGTATGGTATTTAATGACATATAGCATAAGCAAAATTTATAAAGAGGTTTGTTTACCTCTCATTTCCGTTATTGGATTTTTTTTTCCTCAATTGTACGGATAAGTATTATGTTCACAACTGCAAAATAAAATAAAAAGTCAATGGTGGCAAAAATAAAATAATTGTAATATGCAGAAAAGAGAAGACATGGGGGTCTCCTAAATTTTGGGGTGGAGATATGATAATCTTTGAATTTTGGAAGCAGTTTCCATACTGTATCAAATACTGTATATTTATATATAGATTGAATTTGATTTTAATGATATTTTGACGCGCTCCAATAGTTTATATTGAAACCCCTGGGCGGTTTGCTTACTCGCAACACCCAAGTAAGTGAAGAATGGAAAAATGAAAATAAAAATACTCAGTCAGTAGTCCGGGGACTACAGCTCGCCATCATCCTCTTCATTCTCTTCTAGACGGCGAAGGGCCTCAAGGGCCCGTTCCACATCCCGTATGGCGGCGGCCAATAACTCCTTCTCCTGGCCCGAGGACTCCTTGGAGAAGTTAAGGCTTCGTCTCTCACAGGAGAGACGGGTCGGCTTGGGTGGCACCCCTGACTAGCGGAGGGTTGCCTTCGTGGTGTGACCGGTCTGGGTCCAGCTCGTCTGTCCACTGTGGTACCCCTCCCCCGGGTCACACTCGCCCAGCTCGACGTCAACCCCCGTTGGGATTGAGGACCTCCAGTTGTGGAACTGCCAGGTGTTGATGCAGCCGTCCCCTGTTGGGGTCGTGGAGGCCTGCTCGAAGCCGATGAGCTGCTGGATGTTACTGCAGCCGACCCCTGCTGGGGTCGTCGGGGTCTGCTAAAAGCAGAAACACCCTTCTCTGTC
Source organism: Anneissia japonica (assembly GCF_011630105.1). Taxonomy (NCBI): domain Eukaryota; kingdom Metazoa; phylum Echinodermata; class Crinoidea; order Comatulida; family Comatulidae; genus Anneissia; species Anneissia japonica. The sequence goes on from NW_022726429.1 coordinate 952,411, forward strand.
GTTTGTGCACGGGAGGCCGCCCCCAGAAGTGGGTCGTGACACCTCAGCACATGCACCGCTGACCGATTTCGACCCTGGTTGGGGTCGTCCCTTGACGGGTTTATAGAACAGACCACTAACTTGCTGGTCCGAACCACTGCTGAAACAACAATTCAACCGGAGCAGAGCGTTAGGGTCCACCCTTGCCGTCAAGAAAAGGAGGCACCTAGTATGCAGTAACGCAATAGGTGTTCTGACTGGCTCCAATGAGTAGTCTGTAACTCCAAGGGGAGACGACCTGCGGCTCTCTGCATCAGTACCATCATCCTTCTCAACCTAGGAGTGAAGTTCAATCCAGGCCGAATATAAGAGCTGGCATTGATGAGGTCCATAGCGCCCGCCACTGTCCCGTTTGTACCAGGTACCAGCCGGACCAGCTGACAGATGTAACTCCAACGAGCTCTGGAGCTTGCAACCCCAAAGTCATTGGACGCCTCCGTGCAAAACACGGGAACATGCCGGGCCAAGTGGTTCTTGGGGTTATCTTCAACCCTCCCACACCCTGGCCCCGGGCATGCGAACGGGCGCCTAGGCACATGAGCTGCAGTAGCCTCACCTCCATTGGAGTAGTCCACTGCAGCACCGCCCGAAGCGGTATGCTCATGCCCAACAGCAGTTGCACCCCTTTGGGATGGTCCCGCTGCTGCGGCGCCAATCAGAGCGGCGTTATGCTTCAGCGCAGTGGCTTTCTCACCCACTGGGGGTGGTCTAGCTACTGCGGCGCCACCTGAGGTGGCGTTACGGTTTTCAGAGGACAGCCTAGCTGCTCCCGTCAAAGCAGCTTCCCTTTCCTTAGCTTGTGCTGCCGTCTTCCTCCGTCTGGTGGACAGCCGAGGCCGTTTCTCAGTCCTTTCGGGCTGATTCGCCTGGACCCCTGGTGGGTGCCCGGCAGCAGCTGGCCCTGCCTGTGGCCCCGGAGGGTCCCCATCTTGCATCGGGCGTTTTTGCTGCTTGGCAGCAGGCCCCGTCTGAGCCCCACTAGGTTCCCTGGCGGTTTTCGGCCCTTCTGGCTGCCTCATTGCCCCCTGCTTGAACCAAACATCGACCCCGCCGAAACGTGGGTCAGCCAGCTGCTGTTTCTGCTGGTCAATTACGTCAGCTAAGGAGACTGGCTCGCCAACTGGTGCAGGTTGCGTGAAGGAAAGGGTGTAAACATCCTCACCATACGGCCCGCAGACCACATTAGCGTGTACAGCCGTTCATTTAGGCAGGAGGTCTTGCACGTGGAAACGAGTCTCTACTGAAAATCGCTCACGGACGAACCGCAACCGTCCAAGACGGTGGGTCCCCAATGCGGGCCTTAAATTTTCCGTACTGGGTCATTTTGGGCAGAAAGAGGGGGAGATCATCATTTTGATCATCCACCTCCATCTGCTCGGGCAAGTCGAGAGGCAGTAGGACCGCCAAGGGACTCACATGCAACGGTAAGTCCTCAGGGAGTACCTCCATTGCCGCTTGCCCAGCAAGGAGCAGAGGCGACGCCGAGATGTCCCGACTCCTGGATGGACTCGGAGGCAGCGGTAGCTGCTCTGGGGGTACCTCCATTGCTGCTTGCCCAACTGGGGTATTGGCGGCAACAGAAGGTCACACCTTCCAGATGAAGTGACTTCTTTGTCCGCCCGTCCCTTCTGGGGCGATGTTGACGGTGGAAATCCTTCACTTGCCCGCCCCGCAGGGGGCGCCGATGGCTCCGGTTGCTTCCACCTCTTGGGAACCGCTCCTGGTGGTATCCCGATAGTAGAAATACAGTTACCGAAAAATAAACGCAACGCATCTCAGAAAATCAGGTTGAGAATAATGATGGTAATGAGTGATAATGATGATAATAAAATAATAATAATAATAATAATAATAATAATAGTATTAATAATCGTGTTGAGAATAATAATACTATAAAAATGTCAATAAAAATCATATGGCAATAATGCTCATGATTAAAATAATAACAAAAATAATATGTTCAATGATAATGACTGATGACAATGGTGCGGGGAATATCTATGAGCATAATAATAATAATATCAAGGAGAAAAGAATCTAGACATACAAGACCAATTGATACAAATTAAATGACACATGACTCGAAAAACCACAATTTATTACACAAATCAAGAATCAAGAACATACAAGACCATAATAGAATGAATACAGAACACCAGTAGAATGTACGGTACATAAAAACAATAGGTACGCAGATAGAGCAAGAAGGAATACCATATCTCCTCCCCCTCTTATTATGATAATAAAATAAAATGGAAGTAATAAAGAAATAAAACACTAGAATACTACTACTGGTTAACCGTAAAGTCTGCTAAAAATAGCACACAAGTACGAATACGAGTCTGCTAAAAATAGCACACAAGGAATATCCCTTTATCGACGAATAGCCTACATAATCTTCAGTCACATAGAGGGCGCCAGTCTAAAAACTGGCGTAACCAAGTTGTTTACAGCGAAACTGAACAGCGCGACCCTGGAGAATTCCTAGGCCGCTAACTGTTCATGCGTCAGCTGCAGCGTTATTGGCTGGCGAGCACAGACGAGATCAACAATGCATGTCTGTGATTGGTTGAAAGTGGAATATGTTCACCGCTCAAAACCACGGCATTGTTGAAATTCGAGTCAACCAAAATTGATAATGGTTGAGCAACAGACGCCCCACAATATAGGGCGAAAATTAATTCTACACAATCAACCACTGTCTATGTTAATCCTAAACAACAACCGTAGAACGGTCGGTAATAATAGTCTAAAAATCTGTGGCACAATAAGCCAATAAAAACTTAAAATACGTGCTGAATCGGAGCGCACTCTCGACTCAACACATTAAATATATATATTTCTAGACATTGGCAATTCCCGTTTCCAAGACAGAATTACCAAAAAGAATAAAACGACCCCTGTTTCCAAGACAGGGTCTAACTAAACCAAAACATGACGCTACATAAAACCACATGAAGTATACCGACCCCCGTTTCCAAGACAGAGTCAGATAAATCATAATGCTCGGATGAAACCGAACAGAACAACGAACAACATTCTATCCCGTTTCCAAGACAGACCTAACTAAAAAATAATACTCGAATATTCGAATATTCTGACATAGAAAACATTACGAACACCTTGCTTCAGAAAACGGAATAAGTAGAGTGACACACAGTACTTTCCCGGTTCTCCAATTCAAAGTGATGGCAGTTAACGAGTAATTAATTTGGCCTCGGAGGTAGTCGATGCTGCGGGCTATGCCTCGCTAGCTGCTGGACGCTACATTGGATACACCATACGAGGTCCTGCACACCACCAGGGTACCTAAAAATTATCTTTTAATCCTCGTCGCCATTATAGTAAAATGTTATACTTATTACTACGGTTGACTTAAGATGTATACAGTATAATAGCATATCTCACCTAAATTGCCACTGGCTCGTAGTCCAGGTGGAAGTTTCTTCAGTAGATACGGTTTGTAGAATTCAGGTTATGTTATCAGTGCTATCGTCAAATCTCAAATGACACTTCACCCTTCAGTCTCTGGTTGGGACGGTGACGTCATCCCAGGGCGCAATGTCATAGGTCATGACCGCCCTTGCACATTGGATCATGTGATCACCAGAACCTATTGATCAGGTGACTGCAAGCTGACCGGCACTACACTAGCATACCCTGGCCCTAACTAAACTAGGCCTAGGCCTAAGTAGTCCTAGCCCAGCCCTAGCTACTAGGCATTGGCCTTGTATTATTACTATTATTATTAGTAGCAGGATTCTAGGCCTACAAACAATAATAGAAAACTTGAAAAGGGCATAGGCCTAGGGCCCCCTAGGCCTGCCCTATTTAGTCTTTTCTGTTATTTAGCCTAGCCTAGCTAAATGTATGGTAAATTACATTGCGTCACCATCACCTAATTAAGTGCCAGAATGTGTGAGACGTCATCTTTCAAGACTGACATACATTGCAGATCACTCACAATGATGAACATCAAAAAGTACATTTATATGGTGCCATTTCCAAATTTAATGATCAAAGGCACGAGCGTTATTACCCCTGGATAACGAACAATGGCAAACCAGCACAAAGTGCAACCTTCTCTGCCCCCTGGGGAGTATCCCTAGTCGTTGCTACTTCTTTAGTGCACGAAACTAGAACATTCAATGCCACAACATCCTACCAGGTACACATTTATATTCCTGGGTAGAGAGAGACAAACACAGATAAAGTGCCTTGCCCAAGGACGCAAGTGATCTGCATAGTGAGAGTTTGGAAACCCTGACCTCAAGGTTGGGAGTCCAAGCCACAATCGATGCGCCAACCGCTTCTACAAGTACTTAGTACTGTCATCAATAAATAGGCGTAAGGGTCATTTACCTGCGTGATTATATAGAGATAATTGCATTTTGACTTATTCCAGGGAGGATATAAAACATCTCTCTGGTTATTCATAGGTAAAGTTTCTGCTTGCTATAAATGAATTACATAATTTCTTATATGCAATTTTGTTCTTTGTTGTTTTCTTTTTCTCTGTTTTGCTGTTTTTCTTTGTGAAACTATTTTTTCATGTTCAACCTCCTTCTTTACCATGAAATTTGATAACACCATTTTTAAAATTTTTACATGGCCTAAGCGAAGAGGCTAAGCAAGGCCTGGGCCTACGTCAAAAGTTTGGTCCTGAGGATTCAGGCCCTTGCTTGAGATGGTTATAGATAAATGACATGACTCTTATCACTGAGTGGAACCCTCACATACATTTCGCACTTCATTGGGTGATTTTTTTTTTAATTAAAAAAAATTTTTTTTTTTTATAGAGTGCACTTGCTAACAGGGGCCACACCGGTTGCGAAAAATGCACCCGTTGGACCAATTAATGGTTCGCTGGTAATGGTGATGTAATGCCATTTACCGTACCTTGCAGAAATTGAAGAAGATATATGGTACCGTATCTCTAGCCACAGCGATATTATTAATATTATTATTATTACCATATTATTATTATTATTATTATTATTATTATTATTATTATTATTATTAATTGTCCTGGAGTGGCTATCTAGGTCTAAGCTAGGGCCTGGCTTGGCCTAGGCCTATATATTTTTTTTGTTAAGTTACATATAGCCCTAGTAGGCTGAGCCTAGTTAGTTAGGCTTGAATGATTGCCTAGGCTATCTTGATACTTAATTATAATACTTACTTAATACTTGATGTTGTCATCTTAATTCAACCTAAAAGGCCTTCACTTGCTGATCAGCAAAAAGTTGGGTTTTTCCGACAGGATCGAGCAACACAGACAACAGAATCTGAGATTGTTGAGTTAAAGGAAATGACAGTCGTGATTCAAGAACTTGTTCAAGTGAGTGCATTTAAAAAATAAAAAAAATTATAATTTTTATAATTTAGTAAAACAGTAAAGTATATTTATGTTTGTACCTCGAAACATGTGTATTAAAGCTTGGATACCAGAGTATTGTACATCAAAAAATGTTATCATATATATAATTATATTGCATAAAAATAGAAATAATAAAGGAGAAATTAGAAATAATATTTTATGATGAATAAAGATAAGTATGTGAGGAGGTACACAATGATCCCCTTTTAGGACCTTGATCCATATTTAATCAGTCGATCTATATCTGTTAGCTTAATATAGTAGACAAGCATTAGTAGATCTTAATAGATGACCTCCTAACTGCGTACTAATAAGTAGATATTTTGTAGTTTTGAGCGAGATTTTGCCTTAGCATAATTTTTTGCCTCATCATATTTCGTGAGTAATAGTAGGCGTGTTTGCCTACTCTAGTTAAAGACTATTAAGCAACTATCAACAAACTATTAAATTTGCCATCTGAATTTAAATCTATTGATGCAACTGTTTGTATACTACTAGCAGTCTACTAACACATTGAAATAGATAGTTGTGGACTATCCTGAGTCTACTATCAGCAAGAAACAGCATACACTGAGACTGTCTACATAATAGCTACTTAAATAACAGATATTTAATGGTTTGTAAACTAATGCCAGTCTACTAAGGCTCTAAGCAGGTAGTTAAAACTATTATGAGTCTACTCTGTACCTATCAACTGATATCTATGTAATGTCTAAAACAAATAGCTCTATACAAATCTGTTATCTACTTCCTATTAAAAGTAGACAATAAACTACTAACTGACTATAATTTATCCCTTCTATGAATATGCTAATGTGCAAATTCTGAAAAGCCTTAATAGGCGATGAGAAAACTACTAAGATCTATTAGTGTCTATTAACAAAATTTAACAAGAATAAATTCTTAAAATTGGAAAAAAAATATTGAATATCTATACGCGATTCGAACACATGACCTTATGTTCGTTAGAACACATGCCTAACCGACCGTGCCATTCATGCGACGTGCTTTATCAGTGGTAATGGCAATAATGTACAGTCCTTGCTGAAGCCCCTGTTTTGTTTTGTAGGGGAATGTGTCATTTATTTTTCACTTTGATGACATCATCATGGTAAAAAATGAATGTTTCTCTAACCTCTCCCCCGCCTCTTCCTTTCTTAAATTTTTGAATGACCCAAGAGAGAGCAGCAGTCTTGATATTGAACTGCACAGTTTGACAATCCTGGCTACGGTATTTTTCCATAAATCATACTTGTAAGCGCCGGGAGTTATCTTTTGCTTGACAAGCGGATCACCTAACCCGTCCTCAGTGACGAGTTCAAATCCAGTAATATGCTATTATTCTATTGTGTTACAGTATACTATTTTTTTCTGTGCTTTATTTTCATGTAGGAAGCCAGAAGCCTGAAAAGAGACCTAAATTTAACCAAACATGTGATGCATGCCGACTATGAAAACAAATTGCAGGAAAAGACGCTTGATTTGTACTGCAGAGTCAACGAAAGAGTAGCTGAACTTGAGAAAACACAGGATGAGGTGCGTAATTATATTAGCTTCAGGGGTCCCAAGTTGGAAGAAGTCATTTTTGAGAGATCTACTGATCCAGGAATTCGAAATGGAAGGGGTAGGCGAGGCAGGGAGGGACTTTATGATTATAGAACCTCATAATTTTTAGAATATAATTTAATTTTTTCCACATTTTTTTTGTTATAGTTTGGAAAATTTAATAGCCCTGGCCGGCTGTCCCCTTTGAATCCTCCAGTGATCTGTAGTGGTTAATGCCTTCTAAATTTATTACTACACATAGTGATACCAATCAGCACTCACTTCCATGAGGCAATTGATAATAAATATTGAAAATGTGCAAATATATGAATTATTATATATGTTATTTCCGGGAGATTCTTGCTTGCTTGCGGGAGTGCGGAACGTTGTCCCGATTTCCCGGAGACTCCTGTGAGCTCCGAGAGACTTGGGACCCCTGTAGCTTGGCAATGGCAATAAAATTGATAGATAGATAAAACCGTATATAAGCTGTTTATGTTAAAGGTTAAAATCAATGTCTTTATTTATATTATAATTCATTTCATTTCATTTTATTCGAAATTAATATCATAATATAAATTCCAAGGGTAAAATATGCAAAAAAGTAATGCAAAGGTCAACTTATTTTCATTGTGGTCCTAATAATTATATAATGGTAAGTTAGGCTTCCAATCAATTGGTCAAGGATTTGAGTCTGACTGATGATGTGCATAAAGTCTTGTCCAGACTGTCAAATTTTATTTGAAAAAGAAAAAGAAACATGTGACATGCCTAAGTATGGTCATGATGACATCACATCATGACCATATATAGGCACATCATGACTATATATGGGCATACAACAGTTTTTTTTGTCAAAGGAAATTTGATAATCTTTACAGCTTTAGGCAAGATACATCATCTTCATAGCTCCTCTCCACTCATGTATCTATAATAAAATAAGTGTTTTTCTTTAATAAGCACCACTCTCCAATAGATTCATACGGATTACATGTTTTTTTGCTAACCACAGCTCTCAAATAGAATGGAATGAATGAGTAGGGTACGACTCAGTTGACTACCCAACAATTAATAAAAGCCCTGTAGATTATGGATAAAAAAAACCAAATCAATTTTATTATTTGAATTACTTAGCTTATTTAGTAACCTATTAGCTTTCATTTCAGAAGTACAATATAATCAGAAAAACCACCAAATAATGGCTTCATAACTAATACCATCCTTGTATGCATTTCATAAACCATTATATTATAGTAAATCAGAAAAAAAAGAATGTATTTGTTTCAATCTTTATATCAGGTGTTCTCCACTGCCGGCCTGCGGGCCCATGATTGCATGTTATAAGTCCCATTATAAGAACAAGGCCTATATACAGTAACATTTTTGGTTTTTCTAAAGACTAGGTCTATTGCTCTACTCTCTGTGTAATCAATCAAATCAGTTCTATTTTGACTATTTCATTTATTATGTCTTGAACCTGAGTAAACAACTCAGTTGAAACCATGGAGGTATAAAAATGGTATAAAAATTTGTATACCTCCATGGCTGAAACCAACTGTGATCCTTTGTACCTCCATGGGTACACAAACTACATTAATAATAATAATAATAATAATAATAATAATAATAATAATAATAATAATAATAATAATTAATAATAATAATAATTTATAATAATAATAATAGAATTGAATCATAAATAAAGCTGTAATTAAGATGTATAAATAAATTGTTCTGTCATCTAATAATTAACATTTTACTAATTTTAATTTTTTGAATATTATTGTACTATTATATTGCCCTACACATTGTAGATATATGTAATCAGTATAATCAGTCAGTAGAATTATCCAATTAAATTAGAAACATGGTCAGGCGCAACCCATTTTTATAGACAGTTATTTGTAATAAGTTGGATAAAATATAAGCTCAGAAATACCAAATTTCAATTAATGTCACTATAATTGCATCATTTAACACTACATTAATTTTTTTTTATGTGGTAGCTACCTTCAAATTGATTCAATCCACAAACTTGCCCCCATCATAATATATTTGAGATTCCCTGGTTTATATATTAAAGTTTAACTTGTGTGATACATCTTATATGAGCTATTCAATGATTTAATATTTGAGGTTTCTTTTACAAACTTCAGATGAAACCTACTTTGTTGTATTGTACATGTTTTTATTATGTACAATTAAATCATTATTCATACCGTCATTAAATATTGCAATTGAAAATGCTATTTTGTTTTTTTACAGAGATTGGCAATTGTCCGAAGAAGTTTCAAACAACAACTTATGAATGCTATTGTTAAGATTAACAATGAGTGGAAGGTATTGTTTCTTTTATTCTTCCTTGCCTGTAGACACAAACAAGTCATCTTCTCTCAGACAATCAAGATTTTCTCCACATTCCCGTATCATGTACAAAGTCTTATGGTGCTGGTGCATTCTTTATTGCTGCACCAGTACATTATACATATATATGTCATGCTTCATCCATCAGTCAATTTAAATCTCAACTAAAAGCTCAATCAATTTCATTTACATTACTCTTTCAATTAGACACACTTTTCACAACCTTTACTTTCATCAACTTTTAAAGCGCATTGAGATATTTTGTTTATATTTATGTGCTACACAAAAACGGAATAATAATAATAATTATTATTATATTATTAATTACGAAATTATGTTTACCCTAGCTGACGTGTTATAAGTACTGAATGCTCAGTAAATTCCCAAATACTTGCAAAAAAAATCTTCCAAGTGATTTGGGTGACTTTCATCTGGTTTGCTATGACTGTATATCTGTTTCATCTATAATAAACAAAGCACAAGTGGTGTAAATTTACTTACTATAATAATTATTATATGAGGCCTGCCATCCTAAAAACCAGTGTACTGTCGCTAGATGTTAAACTGAGTAATTAGCATAAGAATGTGGCAGTATTACAGTAGGGAGTTTTTCTTATTTCTGTAATTTTGTATGTAATTTTATATGTCTAAAGAATAACTAAAAAAATGCAATTTAACTATTTCTTAGTTTTTTATACCCAAGGTATTTTGTACCTTTTTCTATGATATTTAACCTTATAAATAATAATTAATTTATAAGGTATTTTATATTTTTCTATGTCATTTAATAATAAATAATTAAATACAGTAATTATCTTATTTTGCAATTAAAAAAAAAAGAAATATATATATATTTCCCTGTTTTCTTGTATCTTTGATTGTGAGGTTGGGATGTAGACAGAGGTGCTTGTCACCTGTTCATCCCTTCCTTTTCGCTGCTGTCCGTTGTGTTTTTATATTGTACAGTTTTCTTTGTACAGTGATGAAGCGTAATAAATAAATATTGCACGACAACGGTAGGACGTATAACGTAATGACGTTGCTAAAAGTTATCTGCGCATGCGAAAAAAATTTAAGTTAACCTTGTCACATAGATTTTAGGACGCAATTTGGCCAGATCTACTTATGCAGAGAACGTAGGACGCCCTGTAGGATGTTCACACATGAGTGATTCCGTTCTAACGTTGCGTTATCAGACAAATTGAAATCGAATCCCTATTGTACACTTTAATACAGCGAATACTTTATACTCATACATAACTTTGGCAAGATTCCAGATGACCTAACATTTTAAAACTTATAATGAGGAGTATATGAATATTTAAATCTTGTTCTTGTTTTTATCGCTAATGCTGGTTTTGGCATGACAAGCTCCATATGCTTTCGGTACACCATGTACTTTCATCAACTTTTTTATGAGCTATTCTTTCTTTGAGTTTCCAGCTGTAATGACAGGCTGCTATACCTTTTATCCTAATCTTTTAGAAACATTATGGGCTCAAAATGCAGCAAGCTGCTGGTCATCAGGCATCGAAGGCCAGCAAGGTGGAGGAAGGTTACAAGCAGCTGCAATACCAAATTACTCAGCAAGAGGGTATAATTGATATGCTGAAGATGCAGCTACAACAAGCCACCGAGGTATCGTACCAGTTCTTGTGTAATCATCCTATTAAATAATAGTACTTTGGTGCCTTATACCACCTCCATTGACTCTATGTGTAATGAAAGGTGTATTTAGCGCAAATTACTGCAGTTTCTATTTGCTTGGACTTAACACGTTTTGCTGCCAGCGATGAGCATGCACGTCCCACCGGATGTTGCTTAGGGCGGTAGGGATGACTATACTCATCAAAACTAGGGTAAAACTAGAGTTTATTACTTCATTGTTATACATTGTAGAACCACAGTCTTAACGGCAAGTGGAAACATAACCTAGACGATAATATGCAAATAATGTGTTGTGTTATGTTACCAGCAGTACAAAAGATTGCACATGTTGGGCGCCCTCTTAACATATACCAACCCATGCAAAAAGCGGACTAGAAAACTTGCACTTGGCAGAGGCCAGCAACAAGTTAACACTCGAAGTTCACACTCGTCCCCTAATATTTTCCTGCCAATTCATTAGATACGCTATTTACGCTATCTCCAGCTCCAACTCCAGCTAGATGGACCACCCTCACCGAACATAATAAATTTTCTCATTATTTTTGTCTTTACTTATCCAAACTGCATATGTTAAATAATAATCATTGAATTAGGTATATTTTATATTAGTCTTTATTAGAAAGTAAATTGAGAAAAACAGTCTAATTGTTTTCTAGGATGCTGTTAGAACGGAAGCATCAACACCAGTAGCTGTGTATGAGGTTCAGAACCTAAAGGAAGAGAATCAAAAACTTCGCAAAAAAATATTCAATCTTGAGAACGCCCTTGACACCAAAGATGAAAACACAGAAGAGCAACGTAAGTCAAATCTTTGTTACTTTGTATTTTTTTAGAACTTGAATTTTTAAAGCTTTAGGCATGCACATCATATTGTATTTTTCTTCGTCCATACTATGTGTATCAAATTTTCATTGTCAAAAAAACTGTTGCATACCCATATATAGTCATGATGTGCCTATATATGGTCATGATGGGATTTAATCATGACTATATTTAGGCATGTCACATGTTTTTGTCAAATAGAATTTAATAGTCTGGATGGGGCTTAATACTCTGTTCACACAATCAATTTTTTATTTATTTTATTTATTTTTTTTTTCATTTTCCAAAAAGTGTGGGGGTGGGGGGAGGCCTAATTAACTGAATATAATTTGAATTAAAACCATAATAGATTAATACTTCACTCTCATCGACTTCCATTTATAATCCCTGGTGGATGTTTAGGAAGCTGAACAAGGTATAAGGTACAAGGCACAGGTGTAGACAGTTTTCCAATCGGATGCTTAAGAATATGACTTATTTTTATCAAGTAACATATGATATATGTATGAATCTAGTGTTCATAGAATGGGTATTCCTGCACTAAAGCTCCTTGTGTTCACACCAAGGCAAAGCAAGATGTTGGCTCAGTATTTTAGCATTAGGTCAAATTTTGTTTAGCGAGCAAGAGATATATAAAATACCTTGATTGTACATAATGGTATTTATCTATACCAATACATTCCTTCTAAATCTTTTGAACTGATTATTTTACCGCTGTTGTAATCAGTATGTTGTATTGAAAACTGGTTTAAGTATCAGTGTATGTAATTAACATGAATTTTGTTCTATTTCATATTTTAGATAAAGAAATAAACAATCTTACGACAGCTTTAGAGAAGGAACGGGTAAAAGTTGAACAGCTGTCAGCAGAACTTGAACAGGCAAAATCATCTGCAAATGCAGAGCTAACATATCTAAAGAAAAATGTAAGAATATTATATGTTTTTCACGGATTATATATTGTCCTGGCATTTAAATTATTTTGAAATTTAAAGCCAGGCTTCAAAAAGAAAACAATTTTTTTTTTGTCCATCTGATTTTTCTAAGACACAAAAAGTATGCTTGTTGATTAATGAGATACAGATTTTTGAATATTATAAATTGAGGGAAAAAGGTGGAAAAAAGGGTGGTTACACATAAAAGTAAATTACGTTATATTTTAATATGCACATTGTTGATATATGTTCTTTGCTTAGACAACGTTTGAAGAAGATCCGAGTCTGGAAAGTGACCAGAGTGGCAAACAGAATATCCTTCTGCAACTACATAGCAAAACAGGATAAAGAAAAAAAAAAAATCAGAACAAAACCAATGGCCTTTTCTGCTAACGGCAGGAAAAGTTAATAGTAACAATAGTACAGGAATTTATACCATGCTATAATTCTTATCACATTGGACTAAATTCAGTGTTTAAAAGAGACATGTAATACAGTAATTAACAAATCATACATGTTTTAATTGCTTGATAACTAGGCGGATAAACAGCGGCAACAGTTAGAGAAGGAGCTACAAGAGAAAATGCAAGCAGGCCGAGATGAGGTAAGCGGAGAGCAACATGTTCAATCACTCAAGTCCCAAGTTGAAAGAAATCACTTCCAGGAAATTCTGTTAAATGAACTTTCATAACACATCTGATTTCATTTTTGCAGCACATAGTGATACCTATCGGCGCTTCCATGAGATAATTGATAATAATGCTGTGAAAACATGCAAATATTACGGATTTGCGGTGGAAGGATTATTTTAAGGGAGGTCCTTGCTTGCTTGCTTGAGTGCAGCAGGCTGTCCTGATTTCCCTCAAACAATTACCTTTAATAATTCAATCACTATTGAAGGTGCTATACCTTAAATAAATAACTCAATGCACAGACTATCAAATTTTATTTGACAAACATGTGACATGCCTAAATATGGTTAAATGATGACATCACAACATGACTATATATATTCATGACTATATATGGGCATACAACATGTTTAAAATCATTACAACAAGGTTTGTTTATTAGCATGCAGATGATTGAACCCAAAATTCACTTTTTTCTTTTATTAAATTTCTCATACACCAAATCGAAGTTTTGGACTCTGATCTAGATATGGTTTCTTCAGGCCTCAAACATGTTTATTGTAAACAGTGAGGAAGGCAGTTTTTGTTGGTTGGGCGAGGAAAGGGATTAAAAATTATAAGAATGGTTTATTGTTATTTTATATTTATATCAGGATTAGGGAGAAGAAGACTTGTTATTTCAAATGGTATTTTTCACTAAATGATCTTTTACAGCTCCTGCAAATGGCACGAAAGCATGCAGTGGAACAGAAGATGCTAGAAGATGAAAAGCATAAACTGTTATCAGCTCAAAAGAAAACTTCAGAGAAACTACTTAAAAAAGTGGGTACCATCTTAATGTGGACAAAATCATCATCATCAGCATCATTGTCATCATCAACAACATCATCATCAGCAAAACATCTTTTACCATACATATATCTTGATAAACAAATAGTAACAAACTAGTACTGTACTAAACATGAATGGCTCCATTTACACATTTACATATAACATTATATAAATATTAGTACTTAGTTTATTATGAGAATATGTAGAAGAGCCTGTGAGAAAAGTTACATCAAAACAAAAAATTATTTGAAATAGGCAGATTACAGGTAAGTTAACACTATTTAAGATTAAAGAATTATGAGTCAATATTCAACTCAAATTGGCATTTTCGGGAGACACGACCCAATAATAAGTTTTAATTCCATTATTATAAGCATTATTATTACTATCTGGATATATTTGTTTCTTTAGGAAGAAGAGCAGACAAAAAATAGTCAAGAATCAATGGATGAAATTAAAAAGCTGAAGCGAATGGAGAAATTCCACAAGGATGAAATTGGAAGGTAATTTAGTTATTATTTTTTTCTCTTTGGAACAAGTAGGTCTGCACTTACTAATTGCATGGGATGTTTCAAGGAAAATATATAAAGGAAGCAGTCTAAACAGGCTTTAGGCCCCCATCCCCGCCCTCCATCCATTAAGCTTAAATTTTATGAATGTGAAATAACATGTTAGTTATCACCCACCCCACCCCTCCCCCAATTTACTGCAGACAAAAAATAGACTCATGTCTAAAGTTTAATAATACTGAGTGTTGTCTTTAATAAATAGATTTTATTA